>NW_017728931.1:72804535-72806817 GCF_001723895.1 Crocodylus porosus | reverse complement strand
CGGACTAGATGATCTGCTCAGGTCCCTTCCGACCCTAGAAACTATGAAACTATAAGAACCCTTCTTATTTTCAGCCTAAGTCTATTCAGTGGCCATTTTATACTCGTTTGCTCTTGTGTTAACAGTGAGCTTTAATTTAAAACAGTTCTTCCTTCCTGGTGTGTATGCCCCTATCAGTGTCATTGTAGACAAGCAATTATACCCCACTGCTGTCCATTTTGCCATGCTTAAAAAAACAAGTTTTACATCTTTTCTCTCTAAACTCTTCTGACTAACTGAGTAAACCTTTCAACAACTGGTCAACTTATACTCATCCTTGGGTGTAGACAAATGTACATTTTACCTGTTCTAAAGGGAAGCAAGAGCTACTACTTGGGAACCCACAGTAGTTCTTACTATCTAAATGTTACAGCTGCATGTGTCTGTGGCAACTTAAATTAACTAAAAAAGTGTCCTAAAATTGACCCTAAATGCTACTCTAAAGGAAGAGCAGTTAAAGTTGGAACAGTTCTACTACACTTGCCAGTCATGCAGACTTAACAGTTGCATCATAACTGGTATCCTTAGATAATGATATAATTGTTACATCAGTATAGACCCTTTCTTGGAACAAAGGTGACCAAAATTGTATCCAGCTGCCTTAACTATAAAACTGTTCTTGCTCTTCAAAGAATGCCTCGGCTAGAAACTTAAGATTTCTGCAAAAAGGGTCCTACAAAAAGTGCTCTCTTTTACGATATGCCCCCAATTCATCTCCACCTCACTGAATTAAACAGGGTCCCAGAAGATGAGAGGATGATTATGTAAATAAGCAACTGTAAATGTCTTATTTTATTTCTGCATAACTGCCGCGCGGCACTCTCACATTTATGTGAACTTGTAGTTTTGGCCATTAATCAAAATGAAAACCTTGTACTTTTCCACGCTTGTATTAAGCTGCACATGTGTATTCTGTAAGTTTCATTTCTTATCTGTAAGTGTCATTCCTGCAGAAACGAAACTTATGTAGAAAATCTACCTAGTAACTATTATGTAAAAGAAACTATCCTATCCCTGTATGCTTAGCTTATATCATATGTAGTGTCACAGAGGCAGTCCAACCAACATCTATAAAAAAGGTAAAAAAGCAGGAAGTAGCAGAGACGACGACTGGACGACCCTTCAGGCGTGATCACCCTGTAGCCGGTCTTCAGCTCTCCGTCTGGGCGTATCCCAGTGAAAACCACGGCCTCGAAAATCCGACAATCAACAACGATTCACCGTGTTACAGTTTGTATCCATCACCCCGTTCATGAACTGTTTACCAGCCCTAGGACTAACTAGTGGGCAGCCGCATCCATCCCGCAAGGGGTGGAGAGCAAGGGCTTGCTAGTGAACCCTGTGGGCCAACAGACCCCCTTTTTGTATCCAGCATACTGTAACTGAAGAAACATCAGACACTCCATCTCTCGACTGCCTCTCTAAGCAGCTTAGACAGCATATCTATGCTTTTTATACTTATATTACTGCAACTTCGTTCCAGCCGGTCTCACCTCTTATTCGTAAAAGGGTGAGGCCAGGTGAGTGAATAAAACAAATTTTTACTTCACCTTATACTTACTATGTAATAACTTCTGTTACTAACATCCCATCTCAATGAGCTGTTGACCAGTTCTGAGACTTAAGGAGTTGGCAGCCGCACCTATCACTGAACTAGTTCCAGTGGTGGAAAGCAAGAGCTTGCTCTGGAACCCCGTGAACCAACAGACATCCTACAAACTTATTATAGAAAACTAACAACTTACTCTAAGTCATCTACTTGCGCCAGCTTGGCGAACCTCGAAGGCGGTCATAAAGCTACCTCCAATCCTGCCCCACAAGCCGCGCGCTCACCCGCTCCGTAAAGCCCGCGACTCCCCAAGTGGTGCTGGAATCGCTAGCCCAACATTCCGCCACAGCAACAAGTCATAATTCTAATGCACAAGGGAGCCAAATGATGGTGACATGCGCAGACTTCATGCTAGCATTTCCTGACTTGATTTTACAAATGTAAAAATGTCCTTTTAATATACTATAAAATGGCCATCCTGTGCTGTCATAGTGCACTATCAGCTGGGTCAAACTATTTCCACCAGAATACTAAGGATGTGGTTGTCATGCGGGACCTGTCACGGGGGACCTGAATTTCCCGGACATCTGCTGGGAAGAGCAGTCAGCCAGGTCTGAACGCTCCCGTAGGTTCTTGGCCAGAGTGCAGGACCTCCATCTAACCCAGGAGGTGCACAGCCCCACCAGGGGGGACG
>NW_017728931.1:72794850-72803720 GCF_001723895.1 Crocodylus porosus | reverse complement strand
CTGGAACCAGCTTCCAAGAGAAGTGGTGCAGGCTCCTACCCTGGGGGTGTTTAAGAGGAGGTTAGATGCACATCTTGCTGGGGTCATTTGAGCCCAGTATTCTTTCCTGCCATGGCAGGGGGTCAGACTAGATGATCTGCTCAGGTCCCTTCCGACCCTACAAACTATGAAACTATAAACTGCCACCTAAACTAGTGGAGTCGCTGACAGTTGCTCCACTAGGTCAGTAAGAATAGGTTGTCATTCTCCATTATGTTGTCTAGAAATAGACACCAAGGATTGGACATTTAGTGAATGATTTGGGGATCAAAGACAAATGACAAAATTCCAGAATCTCCCAGGCTCTGGAGCGGATAGCATGTACACAGATTTCTACTTTGCCCTCTTGGGGAGACAGTGAAGCTCTGGCTTGGCAGCCTTTGTCTGTTTGGAACTTCAGGGTGCTCGGGGACCAGACAAGGCCAGGGGCTCCTGGGCAAGCATTTTCTGGAGGACCCTTCCTGTGTTTGTTCCAGGTCATTCAGAAATAAAACAACTCCAACCACAAGTGTGGGTAAGAACGCTGCTTGGCTGGCAAGTACAGAATAAATTACATGAATAAGAGCCTTATTACCCTTCAAAAGACTAGTAAGACATACTCAACCATTCTATTCCTTCAGGGGCAAAAGTGAACATTGAAATATAATAAATATATTTTTATAAAAGAATTAAGTGATGCCCTTGAAGAGTGCATATAGATTCCCTTCACTTCATGAAAGTCAAATGTATTTAAGAGTGAAAGATAACCCATGAACGGGAATGGCTAAATCAGTGCCAGTGTCACCGCAATATACTTAAAAATAAAATTACTTGCAAAATATACTGCATTACCTATTATTTACTAGCATGTTATTTTTCCAGCAGCGTGATAAGTTACAACTTGCAAATAGGCTCACTTGGTGGGCTATTTTTGGCAATAGGATTCAAGTACAAAACTCTGGGGAACTTGGATCTGTTTGCCAAAGGGAACAGTGCAGTATATCAACTCTCTGCATTCCTAGCAGTTTTTTCACACAATTAAAAAGTCACTAGAGACTTTTAGACACTAACTTAATTTTATTTACTGCTTTCCACATAGCTCGTAAGGCACCTCTATTAAACATTTATATAAGCTTTATCACATTAGAAATGCTTAGTTATCAAAAAGTTTCAACCTGCTGGATTACACTTGAAGTGAACAATTTGAACTGAAACACAGAGAGAATCAGGCATGTGGGCACTGAGCATTCCTGTGCCTGAATGTTAGGGATCTGGCTCTTGAGTTTTAATATCAAGTTGGACACCCAAGTTCCTTATAACTTTAGATGCGAGAATTATAAACTCAGGGCAATTTACAACTCTCAGCAGAATGTCAATAGGAAATGCCAAAGTATTCCACCTCCCTCTTGGACTCAAAATATCTCCCTCCAGACCTAAGTTAGGTACCTAGGTGAGACTGGGACTTGCAAGCTGAAATCCCCATTTAGGTCACATAAGGTACCTGACTCACCCTTTCATTAAAAAAAAAAAAATGGGAGGGGAAGGACAAGAGAAGACAAGAGAAAGACGGATGGTCATTTTTTACATTAAGCCCTGGGAAAGTGCTCCAACCCTAGGAAGTAGATCTGGATTTTAGGCAGCTTCAGCCTGAGATGGTTCAAACCCACATCTGCTTCCCAGAAGAATGCCCTAACCACAAGGCTGGGTTGAGGGTGCTCCACTCCTCCTGCTTACGTTGTATAATGAAGAAAGGTCAGAAGGCTAGAGAGCAAGTCTGAGGGAATCTAACCCTGTAACTTAGCAAAGACAGAACTCTACCTGGATGTGCGAGTCCTGGGTCCTGGTCTTTTGTTCAGGACTGCTTCAATCTCAAAGACCATCCTTCCCCACAGGCTGGAGCCAGACTTTTCAGACTTCTGTGTTTCTTCCCTCTCTCTGACTATGTAATTCTTACATGACTTTCTTCACAATGGTGCAAGTCTAACACGTGGAATAAAAATGTCTTCGCTTCAGACTTGTGATTAGGGGCATTCCCTGGGAAGTTAAGAGCTATAGTCTAAAACCAACTCCACCTCTTTCTAATTAATTTACCCAAATCCAAGATGAATTAGAATTTAAGATGACCCTCCCCCCTAATAATTTGATTTCATATATGGAAAATGTTATAATTTTCCATTTGTAAAATCTAATTATCAAAGGGTCATCTTAAATTCATCCTACTCCACTGCTACAGTAGGGAAAGCAGTGACAGGGGAGCAGGTGGCTGGTCCCTTTGCTCCTCCACTTGCTTCCCCCATCCCTGCAGGGGATCCCTTACCACCGCCATCTGCCCCCAGACAGCGCATGTGCCCCTGCCATCTGCACCCCGGCCACCTGCCCCTTGCAGCCTCTGTCCTCCCACCGCCATTGCTGCCTGTCTCCACACCTGCTCCCCACAGCTTCTGTCCCTTGCAGCCTCTGCCCCCAGCCTGCTCCCCACAGCCTCTGCTCCTCCCTACCTACCATCCACAGTTTCTGCCCCCTTAGCCTCTGTTTCCTCATCTATTCCCTTCAGCCTCTGAATCCCACTCTCTCTCCACCTGCCACAATGTCAGGCGTGGCTCCACTCCATTGCCTCTAGCCCCTGTCTGGCCACATAGGAGTGGAGGTGACAATCCTGGTCCTGGGATGCTGCTGCATGGCTGGGCAGGGGCCGGAGCTTCCACATGCTCCATGACTCAGGAACGAATGGAGCCAGGGCCATGCCTGATGGTAAGTGTTGGGGTGGGGAATGGTCAGAGGCTGTGGAAGTATGTGGGGGAAGGGTTAAGGGGGACAGAAGCCATCTGCCCCATGCTCCATATAACTTGTTCTTGAATCTGAGACAGGGAACCTTCCTTCCCTCTTCTCCCCCCTCTCCCTCCCCCATGTTGAAAGGGGATAAAAACCTCTCTTTGAGGTAGAAGGATATTGTGTTTTAAAAAAAAATAAACCCCCAAAACCCCCATGACTTTCCCTGGTCATGTTATTTAATAGAAGTCATCATAAGTACTGTTCTTTATAACAAACGCTTATGTGGTCAGTCACTATTAGCTTTGTTCAGAGTATATGCACTGGAATTAAGCAAAAGGACTTGTAATTTGTGAATCCAATAAGGGTTTAGGTGAGCGATAACAGCAGTTCTGGACATACTTGGCTGATGCCCAAGTAAGTTTTTACTAGCAGGGCAAGGTGGGGAGTGGGACACAACTACATTTCTTTGTGTGCTTGTAGCCTTCTTGGCTAGGGACAGAAGTTACACATAAACCAGTTTAAACCTGTAACAGAATAGGAATTCAGTGGACTTAAACTGCTCTCAGGAGTCTAACTGGTTATGCAGGGTTTTTTGTACACTGCTCACTTGGACTTGGGAAGCCAAACTCCACCTACAATACAACTCAGGTTCCCAAGTCCTTTTTTGGATCCGATTCATAACGCTTTCTAGATGCCCTGTTTGGTCACCTGTTTGGTTCACCTTCAATGGAATGAACTTTATCATAACCTGGTTACCCTACTCACTGCTTCTTTCTTTTACAGAATGTTGTACTAATATCAGAGAGGGAATGATAGAAGTCATGAACATGCATGTACATTTGCAAGTGCATGGGCAGAGCAGAACGTCAAATCTGTCAGCATAAAAGGTTCTGAGAGCTCAGGAGAACTCAGCATTGTGATCAAGCTCTATCCAATCTGCTGAAATGCCTAGTACCATGAAGCAAGAGACACATTGCAATGGGGAAAAAAAACCCAGCAAGCAACACAGTGCATAAATAATCAACATGCAGACTACTGAGGCATAAAAGCAGTGGAAGGCTCTCATTAACTTGTAGAAGTCTTGAGCTGATGGTAAAGCATCTCACAGGCCAGGAAGGTTTGTATTGATATGGGTTTTGATATGGAGCTGTCATCTGTATTCAGGCTATTTCAGGGCACTGTGTCAAGGGACAGTGCTTATAAGGCAAAACAATATTCTGAGGCCCACCATATGGGACTGTGCTGATGACATGGGATGTTTAAACGCCTCAGTTCTTTCACATCTAATCTTGCTTCACTGGAGAGAATTTTGCAATGTGTTAGTTTCCCCGTACAAGTGAATAAGTATAAAGTGGGAATATGGTAAACATTATATGGAAGTCTGAATAATTTTCTGGAAAATACTATAATTATTATTGCTGCAAAAATCAAGACATGTAGGGACTCCTTAGAAGTTCCATCAGAATTAGAGGTAAGAAATAGCAGGATGAGTGAGATACAAGATTATTGTTTATGATTTCTAATTACAGAGGTGCAAAATAGGTCTCAGCAAGTATCCAGCCACCACAGAATGATACGCCATACAAAACATAGTAGGCATGGTTATAATGAAGGGAAAGAGTAATTTCTCTTGCTGAAAGCCCTGTTTTATAACTTTTGAGATACAGAAGTCCCCCACTAGTTTTGTGCAAGGACAACCTCAAGAGCAGAGGTCTATGAGATCACCTCTGAAGATCAGTTTCAGTTTGATTACCCTGCACTCCCCACTCCATTTAGGACTACAGGAAAGGCAGATCTGATGTAAAGGTGGGTTAAGGGGAACCTAGTGTTTTAGTGCTCCCTTCTTTCAATAAATGTGGGCATTCGTTTTCCATTTCCCACTTGACAGTAATGGCTAGGGCCACATATGCAGTATTTGTTCAACCACACTGAATTACATATGCACAAACTGCATTAAAAAGTAATTAAAGACAGTAAAGTCAATTACTCCAAATTAGTAAAAGCCAGAGCTAAAACTGCTTGAAAAACTTTAATTACCCCTTGTGTGTATACATTATAATATGGCCATTAATTATATGACTGCATACTATAGTTTTCACAGAGCCCCTGCCTTGTTCAGAGTACAAGATGGATAGCCTGGCTTTATGAGAGACTGTTTAATACATTTTATCACTGTTTAGTGTGTAGTCCAGTCCCATGACCTATTTGTTACAAACTGTTCAAACTATACAACGAAGACAACATTATTTTTTCCTCTCATAGACTCTTTCTATGTCCCGTAATACCACATCGCTTGAATACTTCACAAACTTCAACTAATTTATCTTCAAAGTATTCCTGTGAGGTAAAGGGGAAGAGCCTCAGATATTAAAGTTAAAAGTATTAAAAAATTGGGGACACCCAATCTGAGATACCCAGAAGAATGTAAGAATACCTATTATTTGATACGTCAGATGTTTAAAGCACAGCTTCATTCACTAGAGCTGGAACTTTGAATGCTTATCCCACTAGGCCTTGGGGTCTCAAGCCAAACATCCAGGAAGTGAGAATACCAACTATCTGTTAAAAATTTGGCTTAAGTAATTATCCCAGCATCATGTAGGTACTGTGTAGACAGAATCCAGAGCAGGGATGTCAAAGAGACAGCCCGCCAACCAGTTTCAGCCTGCAGAGTGCTATTACCAAGCCTGCAGTGCTGCTCCTGGACCTGACTGGACTGACACACCACCTCTAGACCATCCCAGACTGGCTCATGTACTGCATACTGTACACACTGGCTAGGGGAAGACATTACACATAAACCAATTTAAGTGACCAGAAACTAGTTTAAACCTGTAACAGAACAGATGTTCAGTGCACATAAACCAGTTTGAAAACAGCTGAAACTAGTTTGAGATAAACCTGGTTGAACGTAGTATCAGACTTAACTGATTTGGCTCAAACCTGTTTATACAATGTCTGTCCCTGACCCCTCGCTGGTTTAAGATAAACCAGACACCCCCAGAGTCCCAATATGCTCTCTGGGCTTGGCAGGGCTCTCTGCTCCACAGCAGGGCTGGCCCCTCCCTTTGCTCCCTGGCTGCAGCTCAGCAGAGACTTTCAGGCAAAGCAGCATCAGCCTGACTTCTCCCTGCTACACAGGGATTATTCCCCCCTCCCCTATGCCTTACACAGACACCTCAGCATTAGCAAGCAGACCACATGCTGGCTATGGTCTGTGCTGTGGGAGACAACCAAGGCAGACGGGCTTTTTGGAGCTAATCAACAGGTAGCTTAATGACCTTCCTTGGAAAAGCTGTTTAAGAAGAGCTGTTTGCTCCCCACCACCCCCCCTCACCACCCTCTGCTAAGCAGGAATCCCCCCTCCCCTCTGCCTTGCTGAGAGGTGTCTCCATTTTAGCTAGCAGACCACATGCTGGTTATGGTGCCTGCTGAATCAACAGGTAGAATCAACAAGTAGCTGGTAATGTTCCTCTGTTGTTTTTTTAATGGGGTGATAAACACTGAGTTAGGGGGTGATAAACACCATTATCAATTCCCTGCTGGGCTAATCAGAGCAACCTGCCACGGCCTGGCCATGCCCCTGACTCAGCTCAGTACTGTACAAGGGAAGGGAGGGCTGCTCTAGAACCCCCCAGCTTCTAGCCTGAGCCACTGCAGGCATGTGCCAGCATGTCTGGGATGTCTGTTCAGTTACAAAGTGATTTAACCTAGCCAGGTTAGACTAACCTGCAAAGATTGAATCAATTTAGGCTCAGGCTTTTTGAATGTCTGTCCCTTGCTCCCTGCATACAGTGAGGCCAGTTGGGGCCCACACTGCCAGGTGAATGCAGGGCTCATTTGTGGGCCTGTGAACTGGTGCCACACCACTTATCTAACCTGTGGGGCCTTATGAGCCATTTGATACACCTTCCCTAGAGCATCATTCATTTATCTTAACAATAACAAGCTTTTTTCCCCTGAAAAAGCCACCACTACACACTTCCCAGTTTCTGTAACTAATGAGCCTGGTTTCTTATGAGCAAGTCTTTTTCACTACACAGTCCAGCCTCCCATTCAGAGGTGTACAGTGAATGAAGTGCGTGTGTGTATTGGGGGGGGGAGAGAGGGAAGGTTCCCTCTACTCTTTGTTCTTCCTTTCTCATTCCCAGTTTTCTTCTTCCTCAACACAGCTCCTCCTAAACCCTGCTCTAGTCACATTTGCTAGCTAGCTCAAAGTTTTCCCCACAAAGGTCCTTCTTCTGCTTTGTTCTAATGCAGTGCCAGATCTTGTCCCTCTGCATTTGAATCAGACAGCTTCATAACTCCATGCAGCTAGGGCCCAGCAGAAGCACAGAAACCATCTCTTTTGTGGTCCTGTATGTTCTCAGTTCAGGGACTTGGTTCTGAGAGAGCTGCATGTGATAGGGAAGTCCTGCTCAGACTGAGTTAGGGAAAGACCAGTGCAGAGAGAAGCTTTGAAGGTTTCAGCTATTAAACTCTAACAAGTTATTACTACTGAGCATATACACACTGAATATGCCATTCCAACCTCGTCATAACTTAGCCAAATAGGAATGGACTTTAACAGAAATGGCATACGGCATCTTCCTGAAAAAGCCACCGCCTGCCAAATTCAAGTCCCTTGCCTAAAACCTGGCCTCAGGAATTTAAATAGACAAAATGTGATTCCCCACTGCCAGTCTCATAGGAGAAACAGTGACACAAGTGAACTGATACGGCTAAAATGTTCTGCAAAAATTCAGGCTGAGGTAATTCCCAGTAGGGAAAGTGTTAGCTAAATGGCAAGTCCTGTAAAATGAGAAGCAACTGAAAATGGGGTTTTATACTGGAACGGATCAAGCAACCTTACTAATAGGTAGTGTGATCAGTCCAAAGTATAATGATGGAGAGACTGAAGCCAAGCCAAAGCCTGAATATAAATAAATACTGTGTTTCTGAGCTCTGTGTGTTTTCCACCTCCTTCAAGCGCTGCATGTTATTACAGCTCATGGGTCACAATTATGTGGAGGGCTCATTGAGAAGTCCCAGGGGGCCCTTGGACATCTTTAAGTTTGGTTACTTTCTTTTATCCACCCATTAAAAAAGAAGATCTAGATCATATGACAGAAATGCAAGGATTTGAACTGCATGCAAATTGATGTGTGACATCTAAATCTGCAGGCAGGCTAAAACACCAGATCTGAAGAGATATGTGAATGGCCTCATCCTGCACAATCAAGGCTATGCGGCCACAGAATTTTTGCAGTCTGGATAAATAATGGAAAAACTGATACTAGGTGGGGATATTATTCCTGTCATTATAGTTTTATGTAAGGCAGGTCTTGTCAACCAAGCTTATTTCATTTTCAGATGATATTGCAAGTTTGATTGCAAGAGGATCTGCATTGATGTAATATACTTAGAAGGTTATAATGTATTTGATTTAACATACTGAGATTCTGATTTTAAAAAATGTAGTATCAAAACACTTCACGTGAATTAAGAACTGGTTAAATAATTTATCACAACGGGGGTTTCAATAGAAAGCTGTCAAGTGACAAATCATATGATATATATACATACATACATATACATACATAGAGAGAGAGAGAGAGTTCAATAGGAAGATATCACTAAAATGAGACACCCCTCCCAAAACACAGCCATCAATGCCTATAGATATCTATCTGTGTGTCTATATTTATATTTAGACACCCCCCCAATATAGAGGGGGTGCCTCATCTTATTGACATCTTCCTATTGAACTCACTCATATTATATATTATATAATATATTGAACTCATTCATATTATAAACACTATGCACACACACACGGCAAGCTTCTTTCCTTCTGTGTGCCTTCGTTCACTATCTGTAAAATGGGAAGAATAATAATACTGATTTTTATAGATGTGCTTCAACATCTACTCATAATAAACATTATATAAATGCTGAGGGAAAAATGGTTAGTCAGTCCTCTTTTCATAGATTCATAGATTCATAGATGCTAGGGTCGGAAGGGACCTCAATGGATCATCGAGTCCGACCCCCTGCATAAGCAGGAAAGAGTGCTGGGCCTACATTACCCCAGCTAGATA
>NW_017728931.1:72733729-72794750 GCF_001723895.1 Crocodylus porosus | reverse complement strand
ACACTCCCAGTGAGAGACTTGTCATGCCTCTCGCTTAGGAACACTGAGGCGAAGAACTCGTTGAGGAGTTCAGCCTTGTCCCCTCTGTCCGTCACCAATTGTTTCTGCCCATTTAGCAGAGGTCCCATTCCTCCCTGGGCCTGCCTTTGTCAGGCATAAGAAATAAAGAAGTTGCCAGAGACAGATAACCAAGTTAGGAGCTCCAACTGTGATAGCTGATGAAATCACAAATGATTTCAAAGATGGATGGACAGATTCACTCTTACCTGCCAACCTCATCACCACCTCAATGTCCTAAAACATTATAAATTAAATACTAAGGATTTTTTTTTAAAGTTCTCTATATTATGACAATGAGAGTGTTTTCACAAAAACAAAAACTCATATCAGTGCCCACCAGCCATTTGGCAGCTTTTGAAATAAGTCTGTATAAGGCAATTCTGGTATTATTAACACAACACTGGAAACATCTCAAATATGCCTTTCTTTCCTCAAAATCCACTGAGTGTTACAGAACCTGAGAACTTTTAAAAACTGTATATGAATTTCATGGAATAAAACTGATTTTGAGGCAACAGGTAGCTAAGCAAGCAACTAAATAAATACAGTATTTATTTATTTATTTAAAGGAAATAAGTTAAGGTAAAGCATTAAGCTTAAAAATTCTTCTAAACTCTGTATCTCAAAAAGCTTGTGAAATCTCCTTTCTGGTGAAAGGCGTAGTGATAGAAATTGTCATTTGGCCATGTGTTTAAACTTTACAAAAATGAAAAGTTCCCCATTTCAGAGAAGAGATCAAGGTGATATTTATAATGGCAAACAAATCTAATTAGTACTCTAACACATTAAGATTATTAATAAACAAATTGTGCCCTTTGTTGATTATTACTGTTTTCTTTCTAGAAGACAGCTGAGTCAACTGTGGGCATCCCAGAATTAAAGAATTGTAATTTATCTGCAAAAAGCTCTCTTGACATGTAACCAAATTTGGCCACTCTTCCTAATCACTAAAAACGTTGGAGAAAATGTTTTCAGAAAGATTTTTTTCCTAAACACAAATGTGAATAATAAAGTTAAAAAAAAAATTCTGCTCTTGTGCATATGTTGATTAAGTCTTGTGAACTGATTTTACATCTGCACAGAAGTTAAACCGTTTAATTATAGTGGTGGCTCTATATGGAAATAACTTATTTAATGACAGATACCAATTGGGAATGTTTAAACATATGTTTCTGTTTAAGGAGCAAGACAAATGCAGTTAGAGCATTTTCATTCAATGAAAGAAAGATGAATATATGACTTTCATTTTAGTAATGTAATGCATACCAGCTTTGATAATATTTGTGACAATTTGCATAACAGACTACTGACAGAGTATGAATTCAAACAGAAGCCAGAAAAAAATAAATTGGCTCCACACTGGCAATACCATCATAGAGACCGCATTAATACCTGAACAAATATTAAGTACTCACCTGCAATAGGTATGAACTCCCTGGGTCTGCACTGGCACACTCATTTTGCATTGTATTCTGCAGGGTAATAGAATCTTCCTTCTTACGCTCCTTCTGTCCCGCTTCATCATCATCATATTCATCTAGACTCTGATAAAAAAAACAAACAAACACACTCAATTGTGTATTTTTTTAAAAACTGCATTTGTAAGAAGCCTACAAAAATAAATTGAAACAGACTGGTAAACGTATGTCACTGTGCTGATACGGGAAACTTAACATTCGCATTTGAAAGTAATTTGATTGAATAGGTATGTGGGTCCTAAAATGGTTATTGCTAAAAATAATTTAAATACAAGGAACAAGACTAAGGACTTATTTTTCCTTAATACTACTACATAAAAGATATTAACATACTAATTATGTTAATTAAGATATGAACACCCCCAATTAACATCAATACCTGGGACACCTGAATACTTAATTGCCCCCACTGGCACTGATGTACAAGACATTGATCATTTCAAACAAACATGCTTGTTGTGGAGGCAGATAGGTGAGAGAGACAGAAGGAAACAAACAGCTGTCACCTGACATCACCAAGACCTAACTTCTTCCTAGAACCGTTTGCCACATCTGCAATCAAACATGTAGGTCTTGGATCAGCTTCCTCCATCATCTACAGATTCACCAATTCCTTCCTTATTTACTGGAAGACTGCCATCTTCATATCAAGAGAATACCACCAATGGTGGTGATTACAAAAAAGCTAGTGAAATTCACTTTTTTTTCAAGCAGCATTGGTATGTCTGTATAAACCCACTAAAGCATAGGTCTGCAGTCTCTGGCCTGTGAACAGGCTGGATCTGGTTCATGGAAGAATGCGGGGGTGAGGAACAAGAAAAGGGGAAAATCAGCAGCATACAGCGGCAGGGGTACCTTCTCTGCCCTGAATTCCTGTTACATGCTGCCAGCCCCATCTCCAGCCTCCAGCAGCCACCCCAACCCTCCCTAGCTCTGTCTTAAGGATCCCCATTACTATAGCCTCTGTTTCCCCTTGCCGTCAAATTTGCCACTATGCATCACTGATGGCAACAGAAATCAGTGGCATTAAAGTGCCAAGGGTAAGCAAAGACTACAGAAGGGGAAGGGGAACAGAGAGAAAGAGCAGGTGCTGGCACCAAGCCAGGAGCAGGGCACTGTGCATGGGCCATTCTTAAAGGCTATCGACCCTACATTAATGGAAATGAGAGGAAATGTCAAGAAAACAAAACAGAATCAAACCAGCACTATAGGCTTAACTCACTACTGGGCCTTACTTTCAGGCACAGCAGTGTTTGCTAAGATCAGAATGTTATCCTGAACTTTCTGCTTAAATTATTACCTTCCTTGCTTTTGGTCATTTCCTTTGCACTTTTAATATTGTTTTTTAAAGTGTAACTTTGCTTAGGCTCTATTTCTGCTCTGTTATGGCAACTGGGTATTCCTTCTCTGCAAACCCTCATTAGTATGTATTGGGGGCTATTTGTGCCTCCTGTTACCTTTTGTGGCTCGTGTGTAAATAATACAAAGGGCCAGCTGTATCAGATCGGTGTGGCCAGTTGCTTCCATTTCAAAATTGTGGATTGTATAGGCACACACCTGCTGCAAAGCAAAAGTTGTGCAAAGGTTACCAAGGGGTCAGCACTCGCTGTTAACTGTGCAAAGGTCTGAAGTGGAGTGGCACTCAGATCCAAGATGGTATGTGAATGAGGATCAAGAAAGACCCCAGACAAGTGTTACTCCTTGGACTGCAGCTGGACATCGATCCTCAAAGGGAAAATGCCTCTAGGTACAAGTTTGTACACGGGGTCCAAGTATAAATCTGCTACCCACTAATTCCTGAAATAGCTAAAATCCCTGAGCCAACTATCAAGAAGCAGCAATCCTTAACAGTGACTAAGCACTGACCCTGGCACCAGTGAGGAGCAGCAATTAATCTCCGGAAGCAGCAAGCAACAGCATTCCTGAGCAGTGGCAGACTCCAGTGTGGGCCTCCCTACCTGGCTCTTGCCACTTTGGCTGACATGGGTGGTAGAGCCACCCCTGCCCCTATGATATAACCCTGGGTGAGTCTCCCTTCCCAGAACACTATACTAAGTAGTTCTTCCCCTGGATATGTGTGGCTGTGACTGCCATAGTGGGAGTTTCAGCTAATACTTAACAGATGAGGGGGTTTTTTGTGTGCGTTTTTAAAGGCTGTGGGTTGCCCCCTTTAGTAAACCTTAGTATTGCTTATGAGTAGATAAGTTTGTTCACTTTGGAACATCCTGTTTAAATTTATTTTCCCAGGTTTTTGGGGGGAGGCTCAAGTCAAAATGCAAGGTTTATGTAAAATCTCTGAGTTTGAACCCCTATTACTGCCATTCAGTGCCTGGGTCTGGATTACAAGTGTTCTGTTTTTGTGATAAGAATTATAAACCACATAGGCCAGCAAAGAATTAAAGTAGGTTAAACTAGAGTACTGGGGAAAGAAGGACCTTGTAGCAACCAGTCAAGGATTGGCCTCAAGCTCAGTTTCCAAAAGAGATTAAAAGGAGGGCTAGGACAGTCAGAAAGGTACTCTCTCTACCTGAATGGAGCTTCAGATTGAAAGCTGAAAGAAAGAAGAGAAAAAGAGGACTATGTGCACTTGTTGCAAAGGCCAGTAGTATACTAGGTTGTATTACATAAGAACACCACTTAAAAATAAGGGAAGAAATTCTCCTGCTATATTTGGCACTGGCCACCTAAACTACTGTGTCCAGTTTCAGCCCCCATACTTAAAGAAATGTGCAAACAAATTAGAAAGAGTCCAGCAGAGTGACAAAAATTATTAGAGACCTGGAAAACATGACTTAAGGAAAGGCTGGAAGAACTAAGACTAGTCAGGAAAAGAAGAGACTGAGGGAGGATTTGATAACAGAACTTGAATAACTTAAGGGTGGTTATATGAAGGGTGGAGATCGGACTATTTTCTGTGGCCACAGGGAGCAATGGTCTTAAATTGCAGCAAGGAAAAACTATGTTAGATGTCAAAAAGAATGATGGTTAAGCATTGAAACAGGCTACCCAAAGAGGTTGTGAACTGTTTCCTTGGCTCTTTCTAAGAGCAAGTGAGTAGAGCATTTAACTAAGATGACTAGTCAAGGAAAATCTGCCTTGAGCAGGGATGACCTCCTCAGGTCCTTTCCAACCCTACTATTCTAAGATCCTGTATCAGTAAATAAATTTCTTACAGTCTTATAAAACCAGACTTCTACAAAAAAAGAATGACTGCCCTCAGAAAAATTCTCAAATGTGTTTAGTGTCCCATAAGGGATTTTTTTTGGTAGTTAAACGAAAACACACACATATACAAATAAATAAATAAATAAATGTAAATGTTGTCATTAGCCCCCTCAAATATTTTCATATTAAAGTAAAAAAATCTAGAAATCAAAGAAACAACATAAGTTTCAAACTTGCACGGCAATTTCAGATGTACTGCATTTACCTGAATCCAAGACGATGCTGAATTTAAGATGACCTTCCAATAATTTGATTTTGTACATAGAAAATGTATAAATGGTATAGCTTTCCATGTACAGAATTTAATTATTGGAGGGTCATCTTAAATTTGTGTTGCTCCTCCCTGTCAACCTCCCAACTGCTGTAGCAGGGCAAGCAGTGCCAGGGGAAAAGATGGTGGGGGAAGCAGTACAAGGGGAGGCAGTAAAAGACAGGAGATGGGGAGGCAGGGGATGAGGCTTGACCTTCCCCGTCCCACCCTCCCCACAGCTCCAACACTGTACTCCCTGTGCCTGACCTCCTTTGTCTTCCCTGCAGCCTCTGCTCCCTCTGGCTTCTGACACTTACCTTTGTTCTTGCTCTGGGTTGGACAGGCTCTATCCCCGCTGCAGCCTTGGGCATGGTGCATATGCCTGCTCTAGCCCCAGGCTACAGCAGGAATGGAGCTTGATGGAGCCATAGAAGATGACCTCCTGAGGTCCCTTCCAACCCTAATTTTCTATGATTCTAGTTTGCTCCTTAATGGGTGCATCTACACATGGCTATACAGCACTTGTTACTGCACCTTCCTTTTGGAAGTACTAAAAGACAGTGCAGAAACAACCTGTACTGCTCTGTGCTGGCCACGCACAGTTATTTTTGGATGCTACGTCACTGTAGCAATGCATTATAATGGGAGAACAGGTTGCTACGGCGATGTAGTGGCAGCATCACGGTTCTTGTCAATGGACACTACGGTGCCATAGCATCTTTTGTAGATGCACCCTTTATTTCTGAAAGTCAAAGTAAAATATCTGAACCTTCACTGACCAGGACTGCTTGCTATCCCTGAGGAACCTGATAGACTTACACTTTTGGCATGATTAACATATCAATCATGCCACAAATAGTAACCTGCCACATGTTCATGTAATTAATGGCGCAACAAAATGAAAAAAAAAAATCAGCCACAAAATATCCCATGTTGCATGCTTGTGGTTGGTTCCAATTGTGCCTTAAACTGAACAATGTTAGCTGCATGGAAGGGCTTTAAGCTTACTAGTTGATATGAAATGGCATGGGGATATCCCCAATCTCCAGTTATCCACAGCCAGGGTCCAAAGCCATGACAGCTGGGGAAAGGGGAGCTTTAGGTGATGACATACTGGGAGCCCATCAGCTGATGGGCAGGCTGACAGTCTGACAGCTTTGAGGTGCAGCCCATACATGGTGGCATGGCAGGACCTGTGATTTTGAGGATCTGGAATAAAAATTAATCACTTCCCAATTGAAGAATAAAATTAACATTTCTCAGAGGCTGAGATACATAAGTTGGTCAGCAACTTTAAAAAACTGAGATGGTCTGGCCCATGCTACAAAAAAAAATATTTTGAAATTTGTCATGAAATACTAGTTGAGAACAATGACATGCAAAAATATATACAATTTTAATAAGTATTTTTAACTGAAGGAAGTTTATAAGTAATTTCAAACAACTATTATTAGTTTTTCTTTCTAGTGCTCACTGCTATGATTGACGTTTTGAGGGTGAAATATTACTTGAACGTAATGCTGTTAATACACAGACTAACGAAAAATCAATCTCTTAGTTTTGAAATGTATGCATGTCTTAATTAGAAGTAATCTAAATTGTAGAGCTAGCTAGTATGTGACGTCAAGTTTAGAAAGGATGCTTTAATTAAAAAGTAATTACTTAAAATTAATTAAAAACTGACAGAATCTTATTCTTGACAGGATTTTGTTAATACCTATTCTTAGACAGCCTTGGTGTTGCAATTATCTGGACCCTTAGGATATTTCAGTTAGCTGGACTGCTGCTTTGCATTCCATTCTTCTCTCAAATGGCCTGCTTTGCTTCATCAACTAGTTTCATGCGATTAAGCACCAAATACAATAATTCTTCTCTGTCAGCAGTATCACAGAAATGAATTTATAGCCAACTGAAGTGCGATTCTGACATCATACAATTTTTTTTAATTGTGTTGGGATTTTCAAATCCTTAAAACATTTTCCATTAAAATGGTTTCTGTTCTGATACAGAAACTATCTGGTGAGACTTTTGTACATCTGATCTTAATATAAAGAGAGTCCACAAAAATTCCTTAGGTTTTCTAGCATTTTAGTAAATGTTTGAGGCTGCAATATAAACATTTCTTCTCTAAACATCTTATGTGGAAAATATAAGTAGAATAAGTCACTTAGGTGAATACAGAAAACAGCCATGAAAGATACTCCTACATTCCAAATACACCACCAGCTTGCAGTTTAATTGATGTAGTACCAAAATAAAAATCAACATTTTAAATGAATCACAGCACATTTAAACGAAACAGTACACAAACAATTAAAAATGCATCTCTAATGAGGGATTAAATGCCCTGAAGTGGTTCCACTCCAGCCAAAAATGCAAGGGATGTTTCTCAATGAGAAAAGGAAACTACTTCTTGCAGGTTTACCAAGGGGGGGGGGGGGGGGAGGGGTACAGGAACCTGTTGCACTCAAGTGGTTTTCACACAGCATGTTAAGGATTGGCAGGGAAGTGACTACGCTGAGAAAAAAGGAGTGGTATTACATACAAAGTAATTCACACAGTGTTTCCCACTAAAATCTAGGAATGTTATTGTAAAAGGGGAACGCTAACAAAGCTACTGGGAATGGCTGACAACAATCTTGTTCTTCAAAAGTTCTGTATTTACAACCTCAAAGTAACCATGAGAACCCAAAGAAGGACGGGGGCTCAAACATCTGAAGGAACATTTAAAAATGCATGAAGTCCACAAGGAAAAATGGAAAATGGGAAGCTGCAGCATCAACACAACACATGAATACAAACATGGTTTTTTAAATCAAGGGACAGATTTATAACAGGATTTTTTTGGTATCCAGCTTTGAATGACATCTGTACAAAACAATGGGTTGGCAAACAGCAGGTGACCAAGAATACAGCTTTCTGAAGACTACATAGGATAAATTTATTTGTAGTGATTTTCCTTTACTTCTCCAAAAGTCAGCCCAAAGACACGTTTTAGGGAAGTAAACTTCATAATTCTGGAGGTACCTCCCAGGACTATGTAAGACAAGTATGCCCTGCACAGATCATGTTACTCTGTAAGGAAACTGTTCTGGAAATTATAGGCCATGTTTTGGCTAAATTCTCTTCTGTTTTAAACCTCGACTGAAGAAGAGAATGAAATTCTACAGATCATAGAGTCTTCACTTTGTACTTAGTATATTTCACTATTCCGCATGGATTTTTATCTTAATGTTCTGTAAGGCATTCACTTAAAACACTGCATGGATTTGGTTACCCTGTGGCTCCAAAGATTTATTTTGTCCAAGCAACAACCATTTGCAATATGTATTCCAACCAGCTGGGTGGAAAGAACTGTTGTGTTTGGTTTAATTCCAAAACAAAGTCACTACAAGTGCTCGTGCCAAAATAAAGGATTGATTTGTCTTTATTGGTACAAAAAATGAGATGTTTTTGAATGTGGCTTCTCCTGTTTTAAAGATAAGAAAAATACTAAAACCAAAACCTCTGTTTATTCTTGATGGCAAAGTGGCAAGTATATTTTCCAGGGGTTTTCAAATGACTAACTAGAATGCTTAGACATCATTGTTTTCAATCAGACTACAAAATACCATACAGATCACTAAACACAATTATCTCAAGTCTGATCCAGAAAGTTTGGTGAAACCGAAGCTATTAACTACTTCGTTTCTCAGTCAAATTTGCTATTTGTTTTTGAATTAAGGAGCCTGGTATGCAAAACAAAACAACACGCTATGTAGCATTACTTAAGGGGGTGAAGAAACATCTTTTTTTAAGGGGGAAAGGCAGGGGGTGAGGAAATCACAGTAAAAAACATAACAGCTTTACAAGCTGTCAATATTACACACTGAAGGAGTTAAAAATCACAGTGTGATAACATCTAAAGTCTTTTCAAATTGTAATAAGAATGAAAGTACTCTAGTGAGGTTCAGGGATGCTACTGAGAACCCCATGCCTACAAATAAAAACTGCAGAGAATGATGGCAAAGCTACAGCATGAACAGATAGCTATATTCAGATTTAGCAGATATCTAGAAGCTAAGATACATATTTAAGCAGGGACTACCCAAGAGACCACCTTGGTATATATCCAAACACATTCTACCTTTCCACAACTGGAAAAACTAGTCTTCTTACAACGATGCAGTAAATAAATCTCACCGGAAGCAACACCTCTATCCCATCACATTTCTTCATTTTGACCTCTAGTAACTTATTTTAGGCCTTGATTTTGTGATTTGCTCCATATCCAGAGCTCAAGTCCTTTTAAAATTAAGACTGACAAACTATTACAGTCAAGGAAAACTTCTAGGCTTCTGATTCACATCAGATTACAGGAGGCAGTATCAACTCTTGTGTTCCTGGCAAATAGTTACTATGATAAGAAGTATAAGGTTAAAAATAGCAACTTCATTCATATGCTATGGGAGTAATCTCAGATATACACCTTTTAGGATAAGAATACATATTCCAACATGGAGTCAAACAAAAAGGCTAAGGGTGCTGTTAGTAATCTACACTGCATCTCAAAATGATACTTCATTCTAAAATGAGGCTGGTTTGAATGCTAAAAGGATGAGTCAGTGGTCTAACCAGTAGCAAAACATTTGACTTTGGCTCCTGCTGGGTTCATGAAATTCCCCTGGCTCATGAAATGGGCTCAAGAAATTCTTCTGGCTTTTTTGTATGTTTGTCTTTCAGCCACAGAATATATACCATGAGTATCCCAAAATTTACATAATAAACATTATGCTAAAGCAATAGGTTGAATGTTACAAGAACTGAGATTAGTTCATTTGTATATATCTACTTTGGTTAGTTTATACGGTTCAAATCTACCCTGACTTCAGACCGATGCGACTTAACTATATCTCAAGATATGCAAGAGTCAGGGTCCCATTACATTTTGTTGTTAAAGCCAATGCATGCATCTATGCTATTTTTTCCTAAAACGTCTTCCTGTTCAGGTTCACTAGTGACAGAAGTTAATTGGCAGTAGACTAACCTTGTTTAAAGAAGATAATTTGATGGCATAGTGACTAATACAACAGCAGTCACCAGCTCAGATGTTTGCTACCTTTTTTTTTTTTTTACCATTTTGGAAGCTAAAAGGGAAGAATCAATGCTAGGAAATTTAAGGAAAAACACCCTAGTATAAGTTTGGTCCATGCAGATGATGCACTGTCATTTCTAATGCTAAAAGAGAAACTTCAAAAAAACCCCACAAACTGCAGAAGATAGGACTTGCTAGAATAGGCACGACAATATTCTATGATAATTTTTTTCGTTCTAATACAATGAGCAAACTCATAGGTTCATATTCCACTACTTCCCTTACAAACATTAGCTTCGTTTGGCTCCTTTAGAACTAAGGAATGGATTAAATGAATGGCTGGCAAAGCCGTGATAGCAGAACGAATGGGTTCCCATATTTCTAAGTGCATGCTCTGTCATGTGCAAACAGACGCAATTTAAATCAGATTGCACTGGAGCCGCATACCAATTTAAAATGTATCTGTTTAAAAAAATGAAAAAAGTAGTATGGTGGTTTCATAGGTTTCTGCTCCCCGCTTTAATGAGCTAACACGGATTCTGATGCAATCCAACTGATCTCATTTAAAAAGTCTATGTTTTATTATATTACAGATGAAGGATTGGTTCACATCACAAAGGCTAATGGCTCAAAATGGAATACTAAACAAGCAATGACAATAGACAAGACCTAATAATAAGACTAAAAACTTTGAAAGCTCTCTCTCTATACATAAAAACTTTGAAAGCTCTCTCTCTATATATATATATATAGGATTGATTTGTCTTTATTGGTACAAAAAATGAGAGAGAGAGAGCTTTCAAAGTTTTTAGTCATCTATATCTATATATTATTATTATTTTTAAATAATGCCCTTATACATGTTAACATCAGAATGTAGGACTGGAGACCACTGAAGCTGGGAGTCCCCAGTCATGGATCCACACACAGGTGGTGATCATGTAAGGGTCACTTCAACCTTGGTATGGGACAGAAGGGCAATTTAGCAGCTGCAATTTTTTGATCATCCTTGACCATGAAGGATTGCCACCAAAAGGCCCTGAACTTCAGTATGGCTAAACTGTGCCTTCTCATTGACATTCTCCCCTAGAGTTGCATTACAGTGAGTTAAGTTGAAACTAGACAGGTTCTGTCCCACAGAATACAAGGAGGAATAATTAATGACAGGACCATGAAGAAACAAAGTGCACAACTACTATAATGCACTCTAGATACATGAACTTGCCATAAACTGGGATTTCAAAATGGGGCACTTAAATGTCTGACTTTCAAACAGGCCAGTGTGATGACAGCTTGTCACGGTGATCTCAGAGCGGTGGGAGATGTAGATAAATATTAATGACAGTATAGGTGTGAAGTAATGCAATGCAGGATAGCAGAGAGGATAGCTCAAATTGTAACTTGTAAGTAACTTGTAAGAAAACTTGATGGATGCAACTCACTGCAGGACATCATTATTTTGCTTCCAAAGCAGATTAATTAAAGAGGATAAAGTTCCAAATAAAGCAAGATAAAATACCAAATAAAGAAAAAGAAACCTTGTTCATGAAACCAAGGAGATTTATGAAGTTGTACCAAAATAAAAGCTTTCCAGTGTACACAAGACTTGTCTTTGTCAGAGAGCAAGGCATTTTTTGTCATCTAGCTATATACAGGGTTAGGGCATTTTGATCCAAAATATCAAAAGCCACTCATTTAATTTTCAGCAATAAAGAATCTGGATTTGTTTGGGCAGCTGCTGTTTTAGGATAAAATTTTTTATCCAGTTTATATATTTGTAGGCCATACACTTAGCTGAAATCCTGCATTACCTTAATGACTGTTGCTACAGAGGAATTTACTTCAATGATCTGAAGCAAAAGGGGCAGCTACATAAAATTTACCCATTTGTAAAATGGGGTAGTGATGTGGACCCTCCTCTGTAAAGTGCTCTGGAATCTACAAGAGTTAGGCAGAATATAGAACAGAAATGTACTTTAACTGATTAAATAAATCAGATAATCTGGAATTATGGTCTCTGCTCTGCATACATACATTATATGAAGAGGTTTATGTATCGTTATTAGCCAGGGCCAACTGCTAACAGCAAAGAACAAACACATGGCTAAAAGTTATCTTTATTTAGTTTTCTATTGTGCCCATGGGGGTTCTAAGGCCCCATTTGCATGTCACAATTACCATGTTAATTGTGGCATAAGTGATAATGGTGCTACATATGTATATATAAAATGACAAATCAGCCATAAAAAAAATTCCACATGTAATGTGAAACAATTTTATGGCTGGTTTGTATGGCATAATAAACTGGACACGTGGCCAGGCACCTCACTGGGGTCTGGGACTGGCCCCAGTGCAGTCCCCACTGGGCCACAATCAGCTGTGTGGGCATCTGACTTTCAGTTTGCCAATGCAGGTGGAAACCAGGGGTATAGTAATTATCCCAGGCCCCCCACACTGGCAATTATGATGCAATTTGGATTTAATCCCCTATCCAAAAATCATGCCTCCTTCCACGTATGTGTGGCATGGCAGCACATGCAACTGCTGAAATCAGGGATTAGATCCCATGCCACATTTAAATGAAAGTCTGTCTGCTTGGGGCCTAAATCCAAGCAGCGTACTCTGGTTGCAGAAGAAAGCAGTGAGGCTTAACATGACAATGATTCAGGAGATTAATTCAACTGTGAACCTCACATAGTGGAACATTACGGACTGGTATGACCACCCCTTTATGCTGTTGAAAGCTTTCTCGGTTTTCAAAAGACAGAACAAAGAAGGCTACCAAGAGAAGTTTATGGTTTAGGTAAAATCAGTTGGAGACACACTGATACAGTCACGCTAAAGTCCATTTGGAGAGAGGAAGAATTTCACTTAGGGTTTTGCTACTCATCCTATTAAAATGTGCTTTTAATTTCTCAAACTACAAGCTAAAGCTTGTAATAAAGTCACGTGGAAAACAGAAGGCTGAGTGAGCATCTGAGGGTGAAAAGGAATGTTTTCACAGGCGCAGTTAGTAAATACCACTGGCTCCGGCAGACATTCTTCCTTAAATGGAAACTAACTCTGCCTTAGTTTAAAAAAAAAAAAAATCTCTTGGTACAATAGAAGTGACAAGCCAGCTATTAACCTTTGTAACACCTGCACTAAAAACAAACAAACAAAAAAATCAGTAGAATATTTTAACATATACACAGTTACATTAAAAGTATTTGTTATTTTAGATCATTTCAAAATCCTTCATTTTCCCCTCATTTTAAGTTTTGGCTCTTGCACAGTTTTGGCAGACAAAGAACCAAAACATCCCTCAAAAAATATAATCACTATAAAAATTAAGGTAAACGTACAACTAGCTATGGGTAACAGGGATACATTGTACAAGACACTAAACAATGTAAGAACAGGAAACTAGTTCAGATAAAAATGAGAACTGAACTTTCCCCTCAAACTGGGGCCAAACTCCATCTGGAAGTCTGAAAGAGAAATAAATAATAAAAAGTAAAAATGAAGTGATCCTATCTATTTTTCATTTTCACAGGCACCTCTGCAATTCCTTTGACAACTGGGAAATTACTACAATTAAGTTTCCCACCATGATTTTTGCAGACCATTTTAGAGCTAAAACAGCCACAGCTTCACATCCAAATGGCTCGGGGATTCTCTAAGCTAGTGATTCTCAAGCAAGGTGCAGTGGCCACAATGGTAGGTGTGCAAACATGATTCACACGATAAACCCGGAGGAACCCGCAAAGTTAAAAACATTCTGACCTCTTGCTGTCTTTCCGAGTTCTCTGCAGCAGAATTGCTGTATTATTTTTCTGTAGTCAAAAAATGAGGAAAAACTAATAATTGGCATTTTCCAATGGTGCCTTGAGTCTGCCACACTTAAGAACCACTGCTCCAAGCTGATTCTATTTTTGAGCTGGTATCAAGAACCAAAATGTTTCTAGATTAGAGTATTACCTCATGATAAACTGTAAACATCTACTTAATCTAAGGGGGAAAAAAATCTCTTCTTATAGGTAAAAGGTTAACAGCTTCAAATGAGAACGTGATCACATCTTAAACCTACAGACTTGTTCGCAACAGGACTTTTTTTGC
Organism: Crocodylus porosus; assembly: GCF_001723895.1. Classification (NCBI taxonomy): domain Eukaryota; kingdom Metazoa; phylum Chordata; order Crocodylia; family Crocodylidae; genus Crocodylus; species Crocodylus porosus. The sequence goes on along the minus strand of NW_017728931.1, from coordinate 72,780,565 downwards.
TAAAACTGCCCATGTGGCTTTCATTGGTCTGAGCACTAGTTTAAACAGAACTTCTGCAGTTGCTGAGATTTCTGCCACCATACTGTCCAACTCTGAACAAAGCAAACAAAGCCACAATATGGTAATTAAACGTCACCACCTTGTAAACTGGAGCACGCACAACACTGCTTCTTCCCACAGTAACAATGTGAAATTTTAGGAGGAAAAAATCCAACAGAGACAAAACCACAGAGACTAACAGGAATTAAATCCCCCCTAACATTCTGGGGGTTTAAACTTTTTATTTCTGCTTTCAACAACATTTTGGCTGCTTGCAGATGTTTAAAACAAACAAAAAAACTGGTGCTTTGCTTTAAACTCAGGACATTCCTGCACTGAGCCGCGCACATGCTCAGAAGAGGAAGCACCTTAGTTGAACCCAGCATGCCCTACACATCCATATAGACTGGGTACTTTAGTGCGGCTTTTTCTGAGTTTTTATCTAATAGCTGAATCAGCTATTAGATAAAAGTGCCCAAAAAGCCCTGCTTTAGCGCCTGATCTATACAAACACTGCAGAGCTGGGTCCAAGCAATGCACCACTGCTTCTGGTAAAGTACATTCTCCCATGTCTGCAAGTAGCCTTTATGATCTTTTAGACTTACAAAACTACTACTTTATCCTAACATGGTTATGCTCCATTTATACTTCTAGCTCATTGTTTTTATTGCTCTTAAAACTTTAGCTCTGTCTACATTGGTCTTAAAACAAAACTGAAAGAAACAGAACATGTCTAAGTAACGTGTGAACTACTGTAGCTGTATTAAGTTTGAAGAATTCAGCCAAAACTGTACTTAAACCTTCTCTGGCTACAACCAGCTTTTGAACTGTGCATGTATGCAGTTTAGTATCTGGACTCCAAGAACACATAGGAAATTCAGTGTGCACCAGTTAGAAAATGTAGGTAGATGTTTTTTCATGACTTCCTTAAGTATTTTTCAATTTGTAAGGTATTCTATCTGTATAATTTAGAGATAGAAAACAGTGCAAGCACTAACTCTGACACTTCAAAGAGCCCGTGTAGGTTTCGACATTTTCACAACACTGGTACAAATGCTAGGAAGTAGCTTTTTTATCAAAGTTGCGGTTGAACCAAAAAAAAAAAAAAAAGACTTTCTTGAGCCAACTGTCTCAAAATTCAATTTAGATTTCCCAACAAGCCTGAACTTAACTTGCTAACCACAGGTGAAATCCAAATTAACTCACCTCCACTCCTATTTAAACCTGAAGTACCTAACCAAGGTTAGCCAATTTTCATTAAGGACATTCCAGACTGTGGGGAGCTGCACTGGGGCTGGGCAAGCTTCCGGCTGTGCCGGTGCCACAGCTGGCATGGGGGTGGAAAGGAAGCAGAGAGAAATGATAGCAGAGTAGGCACAGCTCCCAATCATCTCATCCCAGCACAGGAAAAGTACCTCTATCCTCACCCTGTGCCCACTACTGACAAGCCACCCAGCCCACACTGGGACAGAACCACATTGTTCCAGCCCATTGCTTATAAAAGACTGCCAGTCCCTGGATTAGGTCTCTTAGCCCCAGCAAGCTATCAAGTTTATGAAATATCTGGGGAGGTAGTATATATAGTTGCAGCAAATAGCCAAGTGAGACCACTGCTGTAGTGCAGCTGAACAGAGATGCAACACCTGTTGAGATAAAAGCTGCAGCAATCAAATAGGCAGCCCAACCTTTATTTGGACCTGCTGCAGATTAAGTAGCTTATGAATCATTCCAACAGAGTAGAACCTGTATCAGGGTTCACTATTTAAATATTGATCATTTTAGTTAAGCAACTACAGGTGTTGCTAGAGAAATGGGTGTGCTTATGTAAGAAAAGAGGAGAAAGATACTGGAAAATGGTTAAGAAACAAAAAAGGAAAAGCAAAGGGCAGATGTAAAATGGCAGCCATGAGGCACAGTAGTCCAATAAACAGAACTCTATACTGGGAGCCAGGAAATTTGCAGTTTCTTCCTTAATCAAATCTTCTTACCTTCATGCTAATTTCTTTTCCTAACCTTCCTCTGTTTTGTCTTTATAGACTGCAAAATTTCAAATAAGAAAAACCTCCTGCCCAAGACAAAAACTGGTCCCTGATTTTAGCTGAAGCCTCTGGAAGCCCCTGCAAAACAAAGCACTCAGAACAGCATTACAGTGGAAGCTCAAAGGGTAAGAATATACTTCTCATTAAATTATATCGAGTGCAACAATGAGGCACTGAACAAGTGAGAACTGTTTAAAGATGTAGTTACTCACAAAGCACATTCTTCCATCGACTCTTAGACATATATTCTATAAGAATCAGCTGCTTTGCTGTGAGAGGAGTATGTGGCCCTGAATTTGTGTCTTCCTTACACAGCACAATTAAAAGATTGTTTCATCATCCTATGCAGAAGAGGCTGGCAACTCGGATATTGCTGTTGAACTCAATAATCTGGTTATGAATTCACTGTATTTTAAACAGTTTAAATATTATAAACAGTATACAGAGCACCTAAGCTGCAACATGTAGATTTATAGTACAGAAAGAAGATTCTGCTATTTTATTTGGGCAAACTATGTTACCATATGTCGAGAAGTCTGTAGTAGGAATTCCTAGACCTTTCCTGAACACATAACTTTCTCTATTACAAAGTTTAGAGAATTAGAGAATACAAATCACATTTCAGAGTGCTGTACTTCTTTCTGCAACCACGATAGTTTCTCATTTCTCAAAGGAAATCGCCCTTCACCCCTAGGGTTCCAGCTCCCTACCTTCTACATAGGGAAGCATTTTATGAGAAAAAACCTGAAAATCCTTTCCTATAGATTCTTTTCAGTCTAGCTCTGATTACAGCGATTATCTTTCAGTGTATTCACATGCTTTGTGGTACTAAGCTGTATCAAATGGTAACAAAGAGCAGGAGTATATACTGTTGTGGCAGGTTGGCCTAGTTTCACCCAGTTCCTTGGGCTTAGAGAACTGCCAAACCAATTGGTGGGGCAAACCCAATCAGAGACCAGCAGAGGAGGAACCTCGAGATGAGTCCGCCCCAAACCGATGTTGGGGCGATGCAAGGAGCGGACCTAACTGAAGACTGAGCTCCACTTGACTGGCCAACTTGGGGCGGAGCCCCAAAAGAGTATATAAAGAACTGCATGCACAGCATGCAGGGGGAGACATGAGACAGAGAAGAAAGAAGCAGCTGGGGCTCAGGACGAGCTACCCAGGGGGTACTTCCAGTTGCCCTGAAGAGCCTGAAGCTTCTGCCATTGGATAGGAGCAGCAGGCAGCTGCATCCCCAACCCCCTCGCCCCAAAAGAACACAGCAACCTGGTGCAGGCATCACTGCACGGAGGGTCCGAGAGGGACTGGGACCCTGGGAGCCACTCGAGGTGGCTCGGGTTTCCAACCCTGGCATGAGGCTGGCACCGGTGCAGATGCCACTGCACAGTGAGTGATTGTCAGGCCGAGGGCCTTTGGAGGAGGCAGGGGGCAGTTCAGGCCCCATTCCCTGCTGCTGGGCATGAGGGGGCAGTGCAGGCTCCACAGCATGGCGGGCTTGTACTGGAGCTCCGGCCCCAACAGGTCCGCAGCGTGGTGAGAAGGCCAAGCCACCTGAGTGTACGGAAGAGCCATGCATCCCACACGGGGACTGAGACAGAGCATCCGCTGCGGAAGCTGCTTGCCTAGCTGGAGACGAAACCCTTGCTGGACCCTTACTAGTTGGGAAGTGCGAGTTCTCAGGCAAGGGGTTTCCCACCAGCGAGGAACACAGTGGATAGGGGCATCAGAGGGGGTTTAGGAGAGAGTGGTTTGGTCCTCTTGGTTTGGTGGCCTATAGCAGATGCCTACCATATCCCCACTATTGCTCTCCCCTCTGACCTTTACTCAGAGGCTTTCAGCAGGCTATCTTTTATTTCATCCTACACCCTAGAACATATGTACATCATCCTATATATAACTCTCCTCGTTTCTCCTCCCTATGCTTCCTGAATGAACTATACCCATCTATAACAGTACTCCAGTCATGTGAACTATCCCACCATGTCTTTGTAATCCAAATTACACTCTAATTCGGTCCCTGTACTAAGACCTCCGGTTCCTTCTTCTGTATTCCACATACTTCTCATATTAGTATATAAACATTCAAATATCTGACTGTTTTTCTTTGTGGAGAAGATCAGTCTGACTTAGTATAATAAATACGCATGTGATTATACCATCATGTAATTTTATTTAAAAATAATAGTACTGGTTGCCTTCTCTATATAGTACATTTTCGAGTAGTGTATTTGAATCCTTCTAACCACTTATTCACGAAAAAACATGTTTGGAACAGGAAGCAATGGCTCCCAGGTAGTGACTAGCATGGCCCAGGGCAAAAAAAAATTAGTTGGGGGGGAGGAGGAGATCTTAGCACAGATTTATATTAAGTCCAAGTTTCGCTAATATCAAATGTTATCAATGTTTTTCATGCACTAATTTAAAACAACAACAAAAACAGTGCTATGTTCCTCTCTGAATGGAACAGAGATTTATTCTATCACATACTTCCTAGAATCTGTCAAAAGACAAGAGTTTTAAGAAGGAAAGCAGGACTTCATTCTCAACGTTTTATTAGATTTAACAGTTTCATTAATACTAAGAAAAGAGCCAGTGACGCAGGACTCTGCTTTGATTCTAACTATTAATGAAAGTCTGAAGAATGAGAGTGATGGAGATGCAATCTCTGCCTTCTGGTGCAAAGCAATGCATAAACTGTGCATTAAGTTATCCTGACATGCTTTACATTATCACAGCCATCTCTTCAGAATCAAAATGTTAGAACAGTCTGCAGACAGTCACATTCTTGGAATAAGAGTGTAACAGTTCATTCCTTTTAGAAACTGATTCGGTTTAATAAAAGCTTAAAAGGCATCTTCCAAGTAAAGGTTCCTAATCATTACTTGAAAAAAGAAAGAGGTTTCTCTGAAGGAAAGGAGGAAATACATTTAAATAAAAGTACACCACAATATGTAATATGCAGGTGCATATAACTCTCTGTGCATATACATAAACAAATGAGAAAAAGAATTTGATTAAAAAATTTGGCAAAAAGTTTTTGTTGAAGCCACTGATGCTTATTTTAGTCATTTAGATGAATTTGAAATAAGGAGAAAAACAATATTTTATTGAAAGGAATACTTGAAGTTTGATTTAACTTCAAAGTTGTATTTCTGCTCATAAGCAAACACAGAACTTCTCATACACAAGTAAGGCTGGAAGGGACCTTAAGAGACCGTTTAGTTCAACCAGGGATCAAACCTATGCCCTTGGTGTTTATTAGTAAAAGCTATTAGCTGGTTTTTTTAGAAGCTCCGAATGTACCACCTGTTAACATACCACCAAAGGTTCACAGATGTAATGACTAACAAAGGCTATGTACAGTCTATGTTTCTTCTTTCTACCAGAAGAAATGTGGACATTCCTTCAACTCCACAGCTCAAGAGCTGCACAGGCAAGTGCCTTCTCCAGCCAAGGGACAATAGAGAGCTGTTTCATGGGCCACCACTACCCTTAGGGGAGCCCATTAATTCATAACCTGCCCTCTCCCCTGCCTAGAAAGGGGGCAAGCTGTCAAGTGGCAGGTGTCAGCTGCTGAAAAGGCTGGCAGCAAACTGAAATTGCACTGTGGGACCAGTTCCCAATGCCAGACTTCCTATGTACCAGCAATAACATGATTGGGATCTGAGGAATTTTATCCTGGATCCTAAAAATCCAGTGTCTTTTCATGCCAGATATGCATAGCAGGATGCACAATGTATGGGATCCAGAATAAAATCCCCTAGATCCTATTGTGTAATTAAATTAACACGAGTCAGCACCCCTAGAGCAGTCGTTCTCAACCTTTTTAGACCTGAGACACCCCTCCATAACTTTTGTGAACCAAGTGGCACCCCATTTTAAAAACTCATTTCAAGTGCTTACCTCTAGGCACAGAGGCCAGGCAGTGGGGTCGGGGGTGGACGGGCAACTACATAGGGAGTGCCTGAGCCTGCCTTTATCTGCTCATCTCCTCACACTTTCTGCTGCACCCTTCAAAGGCTGTGATGGCACCCCAGGCTGCCCTTGCACCCTCATTGAAAATCACTGCCCTAGAGAGCATTGCCCTGAGTGGTGACCAAAGCACTCATTCTAAATTCAGGAAATATGAAACCAAACACACAAACACAGTAATTGCTAGTTGTTTTTTTTAATATTAAAACTATGGAGCTCATACTTCCCAAGTGTGCAATTACTAATTTAAATCTTAAAATGAGGAGCTGTGTAGAAGACATGCCTTTTTTCAAACTGGCTAGTTTAATGCTGCAGTTACGGGTTGAAATTTTATGGTCCGTCTTAAAGTTGGTATATAGACAGAGACCATAAGGATTAATTCAAAGATATAAAGATCAGAAGTGGCAGTCAAGTTGCCTGGGATTTGGAGACCTTGGACAGGATAAGTCTTCTAGAAAAACAAACAAACAAAAAACCCACTTTGAACTCTATGAAAAAAGCTTCTACTAGGATGAAGCACTGTCTTCTTCAATTTAATTTAGAAATAGCTTCAGTTATCCCTTTTCCTTTTGGTTGAGTTTTTTTCCAAAATATGGTTATAAAATACTCAGAGTCAACTCTATAAAGTTTACTATTTAAACTCAAATGTAAGTTATATTCTGGGGCCTGAAATATTTTGTCACTGGTTTGGCATTTACTTTTCTACATGTTAGACAACAGCCTGGCTCAGTATCTGCTAAGAAGCTTTTTTTTTTTTTGCACAGCATTTTTCAGCAGGAACAGTTTCGCCTGAATGAATCAGGCATAAATCCAAACATTTCTCTTGATAACAATGGAGTCAATAGACCTGGCAAAAGCAAGTAATCAGGAGAAACATTTGCCATGTAGAATGCTGGAGGAAAGGTTTCCTAAATGTGTGGTAAAAGACCTTTTCATTTCAAGGAGAAAATAGACTCAAACAGTTCATAGTCTTAACAAAGAGTGTTGATATCAATTTCTATTTCATTGCTGCATATAGGTACCCCCTATACAGTTATCTAAGTCTTTGAGTAAGGCTTACTTTATATACAAATAAGCCATGTTTAAAGCTGAGCCAGCTACCTTATCCAAATCTGAGTCTTGTTCTTTTTGGAAACAAGGTTCTTCGGGTAGATATGATATCTTTTATTAAACCAACTTTTTGGACTACTCCAAAGATCTAACTGATCTTTTAACAGCCTAATTTAGGGAAGTGAGTTGCCATTCCATATGTATATATATCCCATTATATTATATATATTATACATGCATCATGAAGAACACAGACTAAAAATAAAAGTTAAATTAACATAGGTTTGCTTGACAACTTGGCCTGTCTCCTGACAATGAGAACAGAGAAACACCACATTGGGCTTCTTTTAATGCTACCTAAACATTAGAGGGAAATGTGTTGCACTTGTTTTCCAATGGCACTGGAAAAGTCTAGGACCCTTTTTACTACATCTTGCTCAAATATTTATTTCAAAGGGTATGACTTCGTGAGCCTCATTCCAGTATCTGTTTTTGCAAAACACAAATATCATCTGAATACTGAATCAAATAAATTGAGTTACCTGGATACAATAATATGAATTATTAGCATCTTTCCTCATTTATAAAATATACCTTCCTACACTCAAATGAAAGTAACCTGAATGATTTTTTCCTCACAAATCACATTAAATAAGTCATGCAAGCCTAAATCCAGAGACAGTTCAGTTTACTGGAGTTAGACCTAATAAATTTCATATTTTAGGCCAAAGAGACCACTACAGTGGCTCAGCACAAGTGATAATGGGTAAACTTCAAAGTTCTCCAAAAAAAAAAAATGTCCCTTGCTCTCTATTCTTCCAGGTTATATTTTAAGTAATTTGACTTGAGGCATTAAATGTACCGCTTCATTCTCCTTATGCACAGGGGGCTAGGAGGCTTCTCACGTCTTTTATAAAGCCCTTTTAATGTTTTATGTATTACTTTTACTATTACTATTACTTAGCTAGGAATCCACTACAACCTATTATCAACAGCAACATTGTCTCTAGTTTAACAGGAAGTTTTCAGCACATACCTAAACTTAAGTAGCAAGAACCGTACTACAAAGGGACTTCCAAATGCCAAATGTTAGGCATCTGGCTTAATTACTTTACTGAAATCAGGACCTAAAGTACCAAACATCTGTTCAAATGGGATGAAAATGACAAAATAGATTCTTTCTACTTCATTTCAGGCATCTTTTTGATATATGCGTGTTTACACCTTACAGCACAAATTAACAGCTGCATTTTGTTTGCCTTCTTTTCTTATAAAACATGTATTTTTATTTAGATGTAATCACACCAAAAGAACAGGGTATTGTGATCTTCCCCGAATGTGGTTCTTAATCTTTTATCTGGTATTTAAAAGCACAGCAGCCACAAAGTAAGACATTCTGACCAAGATCAATAAATCTAAAAATAGTATAACTTTGTATATACAGATGTTGACAAGGTGTTAGAGTTGTCTTGTTGACAAAAGCAGAAGTTCAGTTGGATTATGTTGAAGGATGACTATACCTTAATACAATCTTCTACTCCAGTATTGCTTAAAATGGGAAGACAATTACCTAGTACAATTCTGCAATTTATAGCTGCCTGATAAAGACCAAACACTGAAGTACTTGGAGAGCAGAATTATGTTCTTAACTATAAAAAGAACCTTTTATATTCTGCCAATTGGATTAACTTTATAAATGTACCGGGGGAGGAAGAGGGGGGAAGGGGTGGAACCTCTTTTAAAGAATTGCTCACCAATTTAAAAAAAAAGGTCTAAAAAAATGGAAAGTAATATGGATCTGTATGCTTTCTTAAAATAAAGCTGAATAGCAATATACAAGTGATAGTTACTAAGCAGGGCAGAACTAAAGGGCAATTTCTTCAAAGTTTTCCAATAAAAAATTATCAATCAGGGTGCTAATAAATTCCAAGAATAAAGTTAAAAATAAATAACGAGAACCAATCACTCATATAGCTCAGAAAAAAAACACATTCTGCCCGATTATAGTAAAAATTAAAATTTTAGCCTACCCTTATTAAAAAGTGACTTTGAGGGAAACGTCAGGTCTCTTTCAACTTCCATTCTCTCACATTTTTATTAATAGTTTAACACTATTTGCTCACTAAATTCAAGGCTCCACATTCCTAACATTCATGTCACCCTAATCTGAAACCTGAGAAGATGGTTAACATTTGACCTTTACTCTGCCGCAGCTGTACCTGAAGAAATGGAAGGTTAAGTACACGCAGTACGTATTCACTGTCTGAAAGGATAAGAGGTTTTTGTTCTCTTTGGATGGCGTTATTGTGCATAACCTTTAAAAATACTATTTAAAAGTTACAGAGGTGATTATAGTCCATTTTATACAAATGTGTGATGCAATAATGGTGTTTCTGTGAGTATTATAAACAGCATGAATTTGTACAAGAATTGTATGGTATACATTTAAAAGTTTTGAAACAATTTAAGCAGATAAACTGCTTAAGGAGATGAGCAAACTCACAAAAAATCAACTCCCATACCAAAGAATGGGGTAATACTACATTTACCCAAATCCAAGGCAACTTCAAATTTAAGATGACCCACCCCCTGTGAGATTCTATGCATAAAATTTTATAAATTTATTATAATTTTCCATATCAATAATCTAATTATTGGAGGATCATCTTAGTTTTATTCCTCTGACCACTGTGGTGGGGAGAGCAGCAGCACAGAGGCAAACGAAGGGGAGGAAAGTGGCATGGGAGCAGGCAGCCTGACTGGCCCCTTACCGCTGTCCTGAACACCTTGCTCCCCCACCACTTGCCACCCCACGTTTCTTTGCTGGGGCCTGTTCTACCCTGGGCCAAGTGGATTCCTGCTGCCTCATCCAACTGCAGGTACTGCATTTTCACTTAATGCTTGATTCTAAGACAAAGCTTTGTTTTCCCCATGTTGAATGAAGAAGAAAAGCCTCCTCTTGAAATCGAGGAAATATGGTAAAATGTATAATTATATAAAACAGATGAATAACCTACAAAGATGTTTAAAAAAAATAGTTATGGAGATGTATATACTGTTTCTCAATTCATGTAAGAAATACAAGATGGGGAAAAGGTCATTATTTTGGGGGCCTGACAATAATTCATCGACCCTCCAAATATCCAATAACCCACCAGTCCCTGCTCTGACTGACAAGCAAGGGAGATATTTGAACATGGGATTTCTATACCTCTGGTAAGTACATAAACCAACATACACAAACCTAACCATCGGGATTTGGCTATATGAAATATTTTCTTCCTTCAACATCAACATATTTCATGAAACAGATTTCCTGACCTAAAGGAGCCCTAGTCTCTCCTTTCTCTTTCATCTTTTATTGTGATCCTATCTGACACCATCCTCCGCCACACACAAAAGAAAACCATAGCCATGTAGACTTGGAGCTGTGAGCTAGATGAAAAATTAGTGTTGTAGGAAGGGGTCCTAATGTTATTTTTTTCCTTTCATAAAAGCAAAGCAAAGAAACCCTGACATAGAGCTATACAATAAAGATTTACAGTCACTGGAACAGCCTAAAAAGTACATTTTGTAAAAAGTTTTATAATAAAAGCTTTAAGATGAATTCCTCCTCCAATTCTTTAAGATGTCCCCCTCCTCCCTCCACACTTTCTCCATCTTCTTAATTTCCTTTGTATAAAAAACAAGACAAAAAACAAAACTTTGTCTTAAAGGCGTGAGCAATTATATGCAGATAGTTTGTCAGTTGTGATTCAAGAGGGTTATTTTTGAGCCGTTTCATTTCTCTACTTCAGAGGCCGGTTTCAATATAAATTTGTTATGACCCCAAATAAACTTGTTAGGATGTTTAGATTTTTCATCCTTTCTCCCCTTAATTACTGGCATGCAGAGCCCTGCCAGTATCTTGCACTGCCAGACTTTAGAGGGTGAAAGAAAAGAGGTAGTTTGGAAGACCAGAGATGAACACGATTATTCAATAGGCTCCCCTGCTTTTGCTAGAGAATTCCCATCTGCTGTTACAGTTACTAGCTCAAGGCATTTTGTTTTTCGTGCAATTAGGACGTGACTGAACATGCAATTTTGAGCATTTATTTTTAAACAAAACCCACAGCTACAAGTAATTAAGTAGATTTCTTCTTTTCGGCCTTTATGTAAAATATTTTAAAGCAGAAAGCATTCAAGCATATGAATATAAGTGAAGCTGTATTTGGTAAGGTGAAATCTGGCTCTGAAGAAAATTGTATTTCCATTCACAATAACGCTTTTCAAACTTTTTTCTACCAACAGTCACTAATTAGTTATGAAAAGTACTAGCTGAATGCTTAAAGTACAATTCCTTTTCTAAACAGATTTGCACAACTGGAGATGAGTTACACTCCAAAAATAAAAAGAAGTGCCCTTAATTGTTCCTTCTTTATTTAACTACAAAACACTACTTGAAAATCAATTATAGCTGAAAGTGTTTTCATGAAGCCCATCTAGAACACAAAAGCAGGTATTCTTTAAGAGATTTCTATACCTTTAAAAAGGAACATTTGTTGTTTGTGTGTATCATAATTGTGTGTGAGTTCACAAGTACATGACACAGACACATATATAATATATGTGTGTCAGTTGTATCTGACAATCGTATATATAATTGTATATATACATAGTGTATGCGTGTAATATATACATTAGTTTTTGGAATGAGCTCCAAAAGCTTGGAGTGAGGTTGGTGTATAGAAGTTTACAAAATAGGAGACTTCCAACCCTAGCATTCTGGTAAGGAACACAAAAGCTGGCCCTCCTTCTGCACACTCATGCAAAATTTGTAGAGGGACAGTTAGGCCATGCTTCACAGCAAAAACACAGACAACAAGATGGGGAAGCAAGAAGTACAATCCTACTAAGGGCACGGCATAGTTAAGACAAACCTTGATGTAGCTGGCTGACCTTCAAATCTTACCCCTGTCTTCTCACACTTGTGACTCTACACTACCTTGAAAAAAATATATATATCCATGAGTGGGTTTTTTTGGTTTGCGGTCCAGACAGGCTTAGAGAAGGGGGTTAACAAAAAATGAAATAATTCAACATGGAAAACTCTCTTGCCTATCGTTTCTCCAGACCTTCGGATCCTGCACCTTTCCTCCTTTCTATCTCTCTCTCTCCTTCTATGACTTGCCATTGTCCCATCCCTTTTTCCATAGTCCCTATCTCGGGCTTCTGTGGTGTTAGTAACACAGGGAGGGAGAGTGACTGGCTTCCTAATAGCTTGCCCAACAGCAAGCTGTCAGTGTGCCCAGCACTGCTGCTCCCTGCCCAGTCCCAGATTTGCAGAACTTGGTGGGGGTGGCTGCATCATAGCTGCTTGGTCAACAGAGCTAATGTGGCTGGCTGCCTTCTGCTCAGTGTTCTGGCCCAGGGCCTCCAAAATGCTGCCAAGGCTGCTAGAGCACAGGCTCTCACCTGTGTTACAGCAGCCATGGCAAGAATCCTTGCAGATAAGCATAGACAAAAGAGTCAGCAGTCTGGTTCCTGTGGGGTGGGCAACAGCTACAAGAGCTGTCTCCCACCCTGCAGGTTAACCCAAGAAGAGCTGCTTTACCTATACGGAATGTGGCCTGACAGCCCTGGGATTGGGGCAGTTCCAGGGAAGCAGCCACTGCTTCAAGCACAGCTCCAGTTCACCCACAGCGGGGACAGGAACAGGGAGTATGAATACCCTCATAGGTGGCTGGGGGCTGTCAGCCACTGCTGCTGCCTGGGAACAAGTCCCATTCCCAGGGCAGCTGCTAGGGCTGCAAACAGTTGATCCACAATGGGGGAAGGGCCAGAGAGCATGCCTGCCTCTGTCCTGCAGCTACCGCCAGCTGATGCCCATGTAGGCATCAGCTAGAGAGACCCTGTGTGCCAAGGGGGTGGGTGGAGTAGAGAAGCAGCTCTCTCCCATCCCTTGGCTAGAGAGCTCATCTCTGAGGGGACTTTAAGAGCACTCCAGCCAGGGAGATGGAACACCAATATACTACAGCTCCTCAAAACACTTTGCAGTGTTAAGAGTTTCCCAGAAATTCTTAGCACTGCAACTGAACAGCTACCCATACACTAAGTGGACTTAAGCACATAAGTGCAATTCTATTCTACCCTCCTTTTATCTTTCAAACTAAGTGACAAAAATCAGTAAGCATGAGGAGGACCTTTCTACCTTTTGTGTTAATTGTTTCTCAAGGATTTAAGCAAAGTGGAACAGGATTACACTTAGGTGCTTGACAGGTGGAATAGGTTTGGACTCCTCAAATTTACATCAATTAGGAGATGCACAAGTATACGCAATTCAAACCAACTTCCTTCTTTCCATGTCCTTCAATCAGTGTTCACTGTCCCTCTAACAATGTTTGCCGCAGCATTTTTTTTAACCTGCTCTGCTTTAAGAAGTCCCAAGGTAACCACTAGGGGTACACTGGCAGAGATTTTGAAGGCTGATACCCATGGCCAATATTTAAGAAGGCATATCAGCTGATACCAATCCAATCTCTGATACAGCTGGTTTCAGGTGGTATGTCTGTTGTGGTAGAAGGGGAGGAAGGGGCATGGGGGGGTGCAGATCAACACCCTCCATGGTGAGGGAGGGAGGGGTAAGAGGCAGGTGCTACCCAGACAGGGCGGGACAGAAGCACAGCTCATGAGGGCGGGAAGGTGGCTCCTCCCACGAACCACAGCTCCATCCTGCAGGCCTTCCCCCCCCCCTACCGGCAGTGCCTGCTTCTGCCCCCTCCCTCCCTCACTATGGGGGGCATTGATCTGCCCCCCGCATCCCTTCCCTCCTCCTCCCCTTCCGACTTACCAGCTGGAGGCAGCTCTCCATGCTGCTAGCTGTGCTCCGTGCTGCGTTACAACCAAATTATCAGCCCCATTGGCTGATATCTGATACAGCAGATTTTCTTTATTTTGGTAATGATCCAATATCAGACCAATGAATCAGTGCACCTCTAGGAACACTGTCCTTCCAACCTTTGTTCAGGCCATGACCAACTACGTGCACTTTTAACGTTGCTAGCACGTAATTTTATCATCAATCTCATGACATCTGGAGTTACTTGAAAATCCAACTCTGACAGCTAGAATCAAACTATGTTAGAATCTCAGCATTTATTACACGGGGAAGTTTTTAGCCCTTATGATTTTGTGAGGAATTCCTGAAAGCACAAACCTTAAAGGTTCAAATACCACAACCAAATAAAAAGAATCCAAACAAGTATTTTGGGATTTAACTCATGATTTATAATACTTCCGTTTGGCAATACTGCAATTTTTTGATTAACCACACTAAAAGTATATAAAAAAAAAAATTCACCTCTAAAAGGCCAAGAAAATAAAAGTTGAGTGTTCTTCAGCCTAGACAAGATTTGCTTTATAATGGAAAATTATTATCCACCTTTATTGCAATGCAGGGGTATCAATTTCATTTGGCTCCATGGACTGGATCTAGGCACTCAGCTTTTCATGGGCTAGACAACCCACCCCTAGCAGTGGGGTGAGCAAGAGCAGCATTAAAGAGGGGGAAGTAGGAAGAAGAGAGGGAAGGAAAAAGGATCTGCATATACTACCATCATCTATTGTCTGAGAAGGTTACACAGGCAATATCATTTATGGTCAATAGCTGGCCTTGTATTTACACTGACAAGGTTAAGAGAATCTGAGGAATTAAGAAACTGCCATATCCATATCCCCAAGATTCTCAATGACTTCCCTAAAAATGGGGAGAGAGGTTAATAATCACTGCTTTCAGTTCTCCCAGATCCAGGAATAAATTCAGTTACTAAAACAACAGAGATTTTGAGCTATGAAAGTTGGAGGGGGAAGAAAACCCTTAATACTTCAGCAACAAAAGCAACTACAAATAGCACCACTGAGACAAATAAGAGAAATTTAGAAAAAAATAGTTATCTGGAAAGAGGCAGAGGCCAAAGTCAGATGCAGAGATTGGTTTTCTGCATGTGGTAAGAGGACTCAAAATTACTTTTCCCTCCCCTAACCATGGATGCCAGATTCCCAATTATAAACAGATTTCCTGCTGAAGCTGTCCAGAACTAATGTTTATAGGGTTCAAGCTACTGTGCTAAGTGCTTTAAGGCAACTGGTAGGAAGGAGGGAGTAAACAATCCTTTCTTGGGTCATTTCCTGTAGCTAGGGGCCTATCTAGGTCCTCTGGTTCAGCCACGTCCTCTGTGGATCCAAAAATCTGAATTTACTGCTCCTTGGATTGTAGGAATCTCCATTATACCTGGAATAGCAACCTCCTCTTTCCTAGATCTGCAGTTTCTTGCCCTCAAATTATATTCCTGGTAACAATTACCTCAGGCAAAATAAGAAAGTTCTATATACTTTACTGTAATCAACTTTATTTTATATTTCATTAAGCAAAACAGCCCTTTACACCTATCCAAGTTTTTTTTCCCTTCAAAAATGCTAGCACATCACTTTAGGATTTGCCCAATTCTACCCAAATAGGAAAAAAACTGAGTACAGCCAGCACTCATGAAGAGCTCTAGAGATATTCTGGTGCAAGAGGACCCTCCAAAGGAAAATATTTTTTCAGGTCTCTTTCATGGTTCAAGGGAAAGACTTGCTAAACATCATGGAGTGCTTCCTTTCTGTGCATGTCAACCCTGGGAATTAGGTAGTGAGATGCCTTGGGGACAACCCAAACTGCTGCTCTTGAACACATGAGAAATCTGGCTCTTCAGCCTGGTGCCAGGTCCTAGAGCGCCTTCACCACCTCATTTCCAGGGCTGATGTGCACAGAATGGAAGCAGGTTGGCCGGGCTTATTTCTTTAGCTGCGTGACATGTCAGCTGCTCTACCACCACAATGTAGTCATACCCATGGTTAAATTAAGTCCACTGTTCAGGAAACTGCCTTTAACTCAGGTCCATCCCCTAAACAAGGGAAAGGTGAACAAGCCTAAATAGCTTCCTCCACTCTGCCATTAGGTGCAATGAAAAGAACATAGGCTATGACCGCAGAGTGTGCTTAAGACTTCAGTGAAAATTTGTTCCTCTCCCTACTCTGCAGTTCCACAATAAAAGTCTTGTTGTACTTATCTCAACAAAGTTCTGCATGGCAGTACTCAGCACATGCATTGCTGCAAACAACCCAAAAAAAGGTCTGGTGAAAAGTAGTTTAGATTTGGATCAACATATCAGGTATCCTTTTACATAAGTAGTAGTCCTTTTTTTTGTTCAACTATAGAAAAAGAAAGTTCAAGCTTTTTGTTTGAGACCATATACATTTGTATTGGCTTAAACATTCAATATGTGATAAAAATGTATTTACTAATATGTACTATATACAAGTACTACTATAGATAATTAAAAGCATCTCCTTGGTATGGGACTTCTTCTATTGCCCTCCTCTTCCCTCTTTTACAAGTTCTCACCTCTGAGCTTTGTCAGCATGACAGCTTACCACAGTCTTTGTTGCCTCACATGTACTCATTTTGGAAGGTTTTCTAAAATACAGTGAAAAGTCCATTCCTCTCATCTATGGGTATTTTAATTCATTTTTAACATCTGTTGCAACTAAGCCTTTTTGTCCCCTTTCTTCAGATCTGTTTTACAGTCATTTCAATAACTTTACAACTAACCCTAGAAGCAACTATTAAGCCAATGACGTACAAAATGTGAGCAGAAGGGTAGGGAAGAACAGAAGACAACCAAGATAAAAATGATGGGCAGAGGGAAGTAGAAAAGATACTACATTTTCATTTTCCACTTAATAAATATTGCGTTATAAGCAAAGGATCAAGCTCTCTCAAATGTTTTCTCTAACTGACTTCACATTCCAGAGTGATCCTTTCCAGAGATCAGGAGGTACTTCAAATTAGTCCATCCTTAACCTCTTTGGTTTACTACAAGTAGGATTTGGATGATGGTCTGCATTTTAGTAGCACCAACAAAAGTAAAATTGTAATTAGCTGAACCATAAATACTTTTTATTCTGCTCATAGGTAAAGGCTATGGGTTGATGATACAGAGATACTACCTCAGCCATCAGTTCATTTTACCCCTTATGTAACAGGGTAGCACTATTAGATTTAGAATATATTCTAATTTTTCCTATTTTCTAGAATACATTCTAATTTCTAATGGTTCTGCCTAGCTCAAATCTCCTTTGTTTATGATTTCACATTCATTACATCTATTCATATATGGAAAGCTTGTCCAAATCTTTCAGAAAAAGAAAAATCAATAACTTCCACTCTATTTCTAAAGTAAACATATCATGTGCTACTAAAGCACATCACTCACACCTTTTATCTTTTCAGGATATTTGTGAAAAACAAACTAGCAATTCAGATTTGTGTGTCCCTTAACTGAAAATGTCTGTATTGTAACAGAAGTTTTTATTCCTGAGGATGTAAAGGCTGTTTCGGGTAACCACATTTTCATGTGCTCCTCTCTAGTTCCTTCTACCCAAAATAGTAAATTTTTATATACAACTAGTAAAAGAAAAAAGCTTAATGAAGCTGAACCTATCTTTACCAGGATCTGAATACTCAATAGTTCAAAGTAAGAATCCTTATTTCAATTTTAGCCTTGGTATACAAAGTTATTCATACTTTAGCAGACAGTTTCAAGAATCGTCATCTTAGAGGGTAAGAGAGTTAAGTGGAAATAAAAATAAATAAATATTTAAAGTTTCATCTTTATCCTTTATTCATGTGTAAGACCAACTTAAAATCGTTGCCATGTAAAAGCCAGATCATTTACCATGGTAAAAAAAATTGTTACTTGAGAAACAGGAAATTTGAGCCAGAAGCTGACACCAAAGCTAACAAACACATCAGACAGAGGAGCTCACTTCAGTTTCACCTTCATCAAAAAAGCATCATTGCTTTAGCATACAAATACTAGGACCATTGGAAGTTTAACAGTTTACTTGAAACAAGCCTCCAGTAAGTAATTCTTCCCCATTCAGCCTAGGTACAGAACTGCTTCTTTTATATACAGTTTTATTTTATTTTTTTCAGGACTCACAAGCCTGTCTGTATTTCACCTCTTATACATTTCTGAGGATTCTTTCAGAATACATAAGGAATCAAGCAAGAATGACATGGCAGTAATTCAGTACTTTTTACTAATTTTTACCTAGATGGATGGATCTAACCAATTTCATAATTCAACAGTTCATATAGAAATTAAGATCTTCAGGCTCTCAAGTTTACTATTCAAGTAGTTTCACAACATATCACCAGCTTCACAGAAGGCAGAACGAAGGGCTTCCAAATGGGTCCAAGTTTTGAAGCAGGCCTGCTCACAGGACTGAAGAGCTATTATTTTAATACACAGGTCCTGGCCCACTTGTTCATTTATGGCAGTAACCAATTTAGCAAGCTAACTTTAAAATGGTCCTTCTAATTTAAGAACAACTTAAGACCCATTCTATATCAGAGAGCTCTTAATATCATCCTGATCAGTATTTATCACTTCACGTCACCCATTTTTAGGTTTTACATATGATACTTCAAAAAGATAGACTGTATTTGACATATAACAGCTCCTTTAGTGTAGAACACATCCTCTATGAACAGCTGTTTCAATTCATTCCCCCTCGTCCTTAATTAAGAAATTCTGAATAGCTATTTTGAAACAACTATTTAAACCAAATAAATGTTAAAAATGCTCAGAATAAACTAAGCATTATTTTGGGTAACTCAATGCTTTAAAACTAGCAGCTAGCAACCTTTAGAAACCATAGACCAGAACAACCAGGCTCCAGTCCGAAGTAAGTGAAGATGTTTCAGCACATTAGCAGTTGGAGCCAGGCAGCTTGGAAGCTGTGTCCACGTTGCTGTTGCTTCTTTCCAGCCCCACTTCCTGGCTGACAAGTGGCCACTGGAAGCTCCCCAACCCTGGGGCATCTCCCCACTGGCTGAAAGCTGCACTCACACCACAGCCAGGGAAAAGGGTTGAGGGGCAAGAGGTGGAAAAAGTGGCAGTGACACAGGTGCCATTTCCAGCTGTCCAACCCTGGTGGAGCAAACTGCCCAGCCCCAGCAAAGGCACAGACTAAGCCTTCTGGCTCCATGGGCCAGGTCCAATGGTTCCGTGGGCTGTATGTTACCTACCCCTGCTTTACAAAAATGCTTAGTTCAAAGTAGTTAGTATATACATAAACTACCCCATCATCTTTCCATTTAAAAATATGGCAACATGGTACACTGTCAAATCAAACCCCCTGATTTCATGAATAACTGGTGCCTCCCAAGACTGAGGGGCACCATTTGTAAGCAGCAATGTCGACAATGAGCGGGGACTGCCTGCAGCCAGTGGCGGCAATATTGGTGGTGGAGGGGTAGGGGGTAGCAAGCGGTGGGCGGTGAGCAGGGACCGCCCGCAGACACCGGCAATCATGTCAGCAGCGGGGGGTTGGGGGTGCCTGCCTGCAGAAGCCAGCAGTGGCTGTAGCAGCAGCCAATCTCAGAGAGTGGGGGGGACACGTACCCCTCCGACACATCGCCTGTGCCTGATATTGCACATGAGGCTCTCCAAGTTTAAGGGAATAGACGGAGACCGAGTCTGAACATAGCTGTGAAATATTACACATCAACCTGTAAAATGCAAATAGTAAAAGCACAGAAGTTATATTAACTCAACAAGATAGAAACAAAAGTTGAAATAAAACCTGGAACTCCTGAATCTTTAGCATACTCTGACCTCTTGGCTATCAATGCTTTAAAATATGCCTGTAAGCAGTTCTGCAGGACTACGCATGTTTTGTTTCTAACAATTTTCTGTTAGCAAGTTCAAGAAATAAATTGAATATCCAAAGGCATAATCGTTGATGAAGAAAAGGAAGATGAAAGAAAAGAACCTACAAAATGAACAGTTTCTGATCTGCTAGAGTCACCAAGCCAATGCTACACTGACACCTCTTTACTGCTCCCAATTATCACAAAAGTATGTCAATTTAGTTTTCTTTAATTTCCTCTGGTGGGATTAAGTATATAATAAGACTAAGAGTGCCTTGTAAACAAATTATTTTAAGTCCCACTTCAGTCTTGAATCTTGAGTGTTTGTTTGGAGGTGTGTTCTCATGTGTGAAGGGATTAAAATTATGCAAATATATAAATATTTGTTTAAACAGAGTGGGCTTATTTTTTAAATGATGCTTCACTCCAAGCTGTGCTTCTGTATCTTTTACATGTAAATTCTCCAAGCGCTAATAAAGAAGGAAACATTTTAGACAAAGCCTACAGGACTGATCAATTTCTGAGAAAAATGAAAGCTAAAGAGTCTGTATTAGCTACAATGTACTACAACAAATTGAAAACATCTGTTCAAGTTTGAATAGCTATTTAACATTCAGATTTGAAACTAGTTTCTTTAAGCAAAAAGAAAAATGCTGAAAAACATGTGTTAAGTACCTACACCTGTTAAATAGCACGTGTTACTGATCTAGGATGTGAAATTGGTTATATTATATGGTGTAATAAAGGGCACCATTCAGGAAAAAACACAAAAAGTAAATGTGGTGGGGTAGCGTAGCAGTGTTTGTTAATGATATGACTGTAAAAAAACAAAACAAAAATAAACAAGAGGCCGCATAGGTAAAATAAAATCATTATGTGAAGGATGATAAATAATTTCTATGTTAGTTCCATTTCTCAGTACTGTGATACTGCTGAGTTTGCTATAGACTCTTAAGGCGAGTCCATGCATGCAAGCATTCGCGCTTGCAGCAGCTCAAATAGGAACAGCACAAATTTGAGCCAGGGACTTTTACCTCAGTGCATGGGCCCAGACAAGTACTCTGGTGTGGGGCAAGTTGTGCCACTTGGGGCAAAATAACCCTGCCTGGCTCCTCCTGGATCTACAGCCAGGGGGAGCAAGAGGCTGAAGCTAGCACCTGTGCTGGCCCCAGCAGTATAAAAACCTGCCCTGGCCAACAGCTCAGAGCTACTTGCTCTGAGGAGCTTCTGGGGTGACCCTTTGACCTTCACATATCACTACTATCCTGTTTGTGCCTTTGTTGTCCCATTCATCCGTTAGCCCCCATGAAAAGGGGCTACTAATTAGCCAGGTGGGCCATAGAGCCAATGAACAAATAGACAGGAGCTTCTGGGGCCCAGCCAACTGGTATCTGGGGACACTACCCTTTGTGCCAGATGGACTGCTGAAGCAGTATCCCAAATTCACTCTTTAAAATACCCCAAAAATCCTACTAGAGATACAGAGGACAATGTTTTATTGCTATATTTACAATGTTAAAGCAGTTTGGAAGCTTATAAGTGTCACTATCATCATAATAAAATAAATTCTAAATATCTATGTTTTCATGTTCACTTTTGTTTTCTTGACTTGCTTTTGATGTTTGCTTTTGGATGTGTGATGGGGAGTGTGGGTTTTGCAGGAGAGGGTGAGAAGAGGTGTGGGGGGATGTGGGTGGGTGTGGGGGGATGTTGGTCAGTGTGTGGGTAGGGGTGGGGGGACTGTGTGGGGAGGGCTGCTTAGGAGGGGTGGATCCTCTGCCCCCCACAGGGCACAGCCTCCCTACACATCACATAGGCTGCCCCACAACAGGGCCCAGAGCCCCCTGCACCACCCACAGCTCACCGGCAGCACCAGCGGCACTTGGGGCCTCTTGGCACAGCCCAGCTACCTGGCACACATGCTGCCTCTGCCACATCACATGGGTGTAGCCCAGCTCAGCGCCATGAGCTCTGGGGCAGCTCAGGCTGTCACCCGGGGCCCCACACCGCTCACAGGGACCTCCTGCCACTCCAGGCCGGGTCCTGCATTTATGGGCTGTCAGGTAGGGCTGTTTCTGTGCACACAAGACCTGGCCTGGTGTGGCAGTCGGTCCCTGCAAGCAGCATGGGACCTGGGTGTCAGCCCAAGTGGCCCTGAGCTGCCCAAAAGCACACAGTGCTGTGGCTAGCCGGGCTGTACCTGCACCATGTGGCAGAGGCAATACAGGTGCCAGGCAACCAGGGACAAGCCACGCTGCCCCCCACTGTGCAGGAGGGCTGTGCCACAAGGCCTCCTGAGCACCGCTGCTGCTGCCAATCAGCTGCAGGCAGTGCAGGGGAGCTGGGGCTGTGCAGGGGACATGTGGGCCCTATGGGAGGTGGGTGGGGACCCACCCCTCCTGAGCTACCTCCCCCACGGTCCCCTGCACCCTCAGTAGTCCCCCCTGCTACTTACCTGGAATAGAGCCCAGCTCCAGGTTGCTGCAGCCTGCACCACTGTTTGCCATGAATAGGTAGGCAGTGTAGGGTAGGCTTCAGCACCGAGGCAAGGGCCAGCCATAGAGAGATGCTCTGGCTGGCCACCAGAGCATCTCTGTGGAGGACCTGAGCCTCCAGTTGCCTCAGGGAATGGTCTGGGACCATGCCCTGCCCTACTTTTTGCTCCTGGGGTATTTTTTGATACCTGGATTTCCAGGTATGACAATTTTGAGCCTGCACTGCAAATATGCAGCGTGGCGAACACTTTTTTGTTCCCACACATGCCTCTTGCAGCATCTCATACTTATTTGGGAAGCTGCAAGAGGCATGTGTGCGCTCGTCGGGATGTGCCTTTAATGTCCAAACCAGTTTGAAGGATCTGCAATTCCTAGCAGAATTTATCATTACAGGAAGCTAACTTTCCAGAAATAAAGCAGAGAACAAATGCTACTAATAATGGTAGGACCCAGATATTCCTTGATATGACAGCTGACTGATTTCTTTACAGATAGTCACCAACAAGAAGTAATGGTATTTTAAACTTGGCTTTGATGAATAATAAGGACATCAAAGGACTGCATGTGTGAAGCAAGTTTGGATTGAGTGACCATGAGTTGATTCAATCTGAATTAAAATAGCAGGTTAAACAAAAGTATGTCTGTAACATAAAGGTTTTTCATTTGAAATGTCAAGCTTTAATAATCTAAGAACTAGTCAGCAAAATCAGCTATAATGATGAGCTAGGAGAACTGACTGTGGAAGAGGCCAAGAATTTCTTCATGTTCAAACTGATTAATAACTTCAAAAACCTGTATAACCAAGCTGAAAGACGTGGGAAACATGGGGGCTGGGGAGATGACTTGCTAGGAGGAGAGATTGGCATAATGGGATGAATGACCGTGTTGAGAATGATATTAAGAATAAGCAGAGAGCCTACAAAGTACAGGGGGTTAAAAAGGTCATATAACCAAAGATAGCTATGTCTTAAAGGTTAGGCAATATAAGGATAAAGTGAGAAATATTAGAAATCAGACTGATTTAGATCTCGCAAAGGTTAGTAACACAGCAAAAGGTTCTTCAGGGACATAAGTAACAAGAAAAAAAAAGAGGGTGACTATGCAGTGAGGACTGGGTAAATATTAAAGGGTAACCTAAGCACTACATCAGTTTCCAATAAGCAAAAACGATTGTAACCATGGCAAAGGCAGGTCAGATAATAGGAAATACAGTGTGGGAAGGGATGTTACCATACCTTAGGCAACAGCAAAACTCAGGAGGCTTGATACATTCAAGCCAGAAAGACCAGATACTCTCTATCCCAGAATTTTGAAAGATCTGAGGTATGAAATGAGAGTTCTTTAGCAAGTCTTTTAAATAGATGCATCAAATGAGGGATGATACTATCTGACTGAAGAACAGTGATTTATTACCTAAAATTAAGAAAGCAAATATAGTTTTGTTACTTTGATAGCTTGCGAGTACGTAGAACAGATTTTAAATAAAGCAGACAAACAAAACAAACAGACACAGAAGTGTGACGGAAGTGGAAAATGGGACAGAATGGAAAACGGATTCACTAAAAGTAGCTTGTGCCAGGTCACCCTGACAGTTTCCTATGATAAGCTATTTTTTAGTTAAAGGAAATGCACTACATTTCATTTATCTAGACTTTGGTACACTATTTTATGTTGTGCCACATGGAAAATCATCAAAGCTGGATAAGAGAGGATAATTTAACATTTTTATTACCAACCTAGGCACAAAAAGGAGAAGCCTGCTAACAAAGATGGGAGGCAACTTTATAGCGAAAGACAGGAATGTCATATATGAACAGTTAGTGGAGTAAGAGGATGAAATTCAGCAGTAAAAGTGCAAGGTCACGCACTGTGAATTAATGGGAATTTCTTTTACAAAATGAGAACTCACATAAGTTGGAAACAAAGGCAGAAAAAGACCATGGTAAACAACTTGACAATAGGATGTCTAGGAGCCACCAATGTGACATTGCCATGACAAAAGCAAATTAAATCCTAGAAAGTATTAGGTAAGGTATGCCAAGTAAGAGGAAAGTAGAAATGTTGTGTGAAAGACCTCGGTGGGACTCCATCGGGATTACTATCTGTCTACATTCAAGAAAGAGAACTGAAGACTAGAAAAGATGCAAAGAAAGACTAATAAGATGATGAAAGAAATGAAAAACTTACCTTGTAAAAGAAAGCTAGGACCCCAGCAAAACAAAACTTAGCGAAAGGATGTGACTGCTGTCAATCACACTGAAGTGTAAACGACAAGAAGGGAGATGAGCTATGAGTAAAAGACAATGCTGGCACAAGAAAAAATGTGTGTAAACTGACCAGGAATAAGTTTAATCTAGAAATTATAAGGAAGTTCCTAGCCATTACAATAGGTACATTTTGGAACAAACATCGTACACGATCAGTAGGAGCAAAACAAGCCTAATCGATTTTAAGATAGTATTAATGTGTAAAATGTTGCCTCTAATGGCAGGAGATTCAACAACCCAAGAGATCTCTTTCTATGCTATGTTTTTATGAAGAATTTACTTTCTATTTGGGATACAAAACTAAAAAAGGATGAAAAGACTTCTCACAATGCATATTGTTGCAGTATCTAAAAGAACTAAAGTAGATAGCTAGTGTATCAGGTCTCTTACATGCATCTGGTAACCTTGCTCAGATGTCATACTCACAGGCAATTACTCTACAGCTTCCTTACCTACCCACACAGATTAGTGTCTCCGACTCTATTCAAGCCACCAACAAGCAGCATCCACTCCAGCCTAGATCAGATGGCTTCAGAAACCTATCTCCCCACAAAAAATAGACTTTCCCCTCATCTAAATAGCCATCAATATATTCTTGCAAACCACTAGTTAGTTTTTTCTCACCCCCAACACCACTGAGTTTCCTCACGCACCCCTCCTGCATACAAATTACTGACAATGCCAACCCGACCCACTACCTGCCCCCTGAGACTACTATGTTCTCTAACGTACAACACAAAAACTTTTTCCCCAAAAAATCAGGTGCTGAAAATGGGGAAGCAAATTTTAAGTGAGAAAATACAGTAACAGAAGCTTCTGCCCCACCAGCATCTGCTAGCGTGCTGCTGCACAGAGAGCTCCTGCTGGCTGTGGACACGTTCTCTTTCCCCCAGCAGAAGCTCATGCTGCAGAAGCTGGCAGGCACTGATGGCTGCCCACCCAGCTCGGCTGAAGAAGACACAAGGAGTTGGACATTTTTGGCTCATGCAGCAATACATGCAGGAGCTAAGGGGTTAATACAGCAGCCACACTTTGCTCCTCCTCAACTGCAGCAGCTCACATTTTCTCTGGGAAAATACCATACTTGCCAGTATTTTCAAGGAAAGATCTTTTCTTTTTCATTTTGCCTTTCACAAGGTGTGTATTGTATGAAAAAAAAAAGTTCTTTATAAAGCCTGTTGTATACATCCTCTCGCTTTACTGTTTTGGAAGGGGACACTGTCACAAGTCTCATGACTTTAGCTTCTTATTTTAATTTCCCATGACCTTATTAAGCATGGGAAATAGTTTTCCACCTACACTTTTCCATTAAAAATAGCTTTTCAATTGGAATAGTTTAAAATACAACCTAAAAAGTTCAGTATTGTTCAGAAAAAAAAAAGATGCACATTAAATCCATGAAAACCATGAAACATGAATCCATGAAACATAAGTAACAAACATAAATCAACATATTAAAAGGATAACAAGCACAACAAACTTCATGAGAAGTTCTTCATGAAAAGACATCGCTTCTAAAATATTTGACATATTTATACTCCCCACAACCTCTTTTTTTAATTAAATAAACGAACCGGTAAACCAGATTAAAACAAATGTTAGGAAAGTTGCTGCTTTTAAACATCGAAATTTGTCAAGATAGGAATAGCTACATATAGTTTCCTTCCTTCTCATGTCCTTGTGACAAGGTATTTAGCAGAATTTGCAGATTTGTTGGAATCCGACATGGCCACGCCACGAGCACATCTGCCGTGGCCTCTCAAACTTGCAGCCTTTGTGCTGTCAACTGTGCTTGTTAGGGCCTGCATCACCCCAGCCCAGCTAACATGGACTGTGTAAAGCTTCAGTAGCCGATTCGATTTGGAGGAGATTAGACCCGATTCAGGAACTCAATCTCTGAATCTGAATCGAATCGGGAGACCAATTAAAAGCTCCGAATCTATTCAACGCATCCAAATTGATTTGAAAAAGCTACAGCAAAGATTCGGCCGCTTCAGAGATTTGACCATAGACTAAATAGGCAGCTCATACAGCTGCATCCAGCTGGTAAATCTGCTGGGGATGGAGGAGGGAAGTGGTGTGGGGGAGGGAGGGATTGGGGCTGGGACAAGATGCCAGGGAGAAGGGGGGCACATTACTCAGGGAAGGGGAGGAAGGAGGGCACACGGGATGAGGGCACGGCTTTCTCCAGGTGAAAAGGGGGCAAGTGGCAGCAGGGAAGAGCCCCTGCCCTCAGTGCTGCCATGCCTGCATCCCACGCCTCCTGTGCCAACTGGCAAGCGGCGGCAGGGCAGAGCTCCCACTCCCAGCACTGAGGAGGGCATGGCAGCACTGGAAGCGGGGGCTTTGCCCAGCTGCTGCCTGAAGCAAGCCATCCCTGCATCGTGCCCCACCCCGTGCCGGCTGGGCAAGCAGCAGCAGAGCATAGCCCCTGCGGCTCCCCATGCTGGGGCAAAGGCAGGCAGAGCCAGAGGAGTCTTGGGAGAAGCCCCTATGACTGCCCTGCCCGGCCCCATCCTAGTCCTGGCACTTGTGAGGCAGCAGGGGCCCAGGCAGCCCTCCATGAGGCCATGTCAACCCAGAAACAAACCCCTTAGGACATTTTGTAAGGTGCCCATTACACAGCTGTTAATTTGATACCCAATGGCTCAAACCATTCTTCTCCTAGTAAACTTGCTCTCCAAACTGGCAATTATTAGGGGAACGGTCCCCATAGTCCTGCCCGCAGTGAATGTTAACATAACATGCACACTTAAAACCTATTGTTTGTTTGCTATAATTTACAAACTTGGCTTTGTGTGGCATAATAGGTGGATGATTACTAGGCCACACTGAATTGTACATCTCTTCTGAGAATAAGGTAAATTCAGATCCTGAATCTCCCTCCATAGTACAAGGAGCACCTTGAAGAATCACTGTTGTGTAGGTCATCATTTTCTGTGGGGTTGGTGTTTCCACATTACTAACAAATATGGTAGTGTAGGCATCGGGAGAAATTTTCACGCTAGGATTTTATACGAATCAGCCACAGTATTAGTGATAACCCCAGGTGTGCTCTCCTTGGTCACCCTCTTCCCTGATATCTTGTTCTTATGATGACATACATTTTCATTGTGACCCTTTCACTGACAATGTTAGCAGTCAGCCTGACAGAAATGGCAAATATTGCTTCTGTGACTTCCTGCACAACTTCTTTGGGAAAAAGAAATTGTATCCTTGTGCATGGATAGTGGCTTAACTGCACTTGGAATGAGTCTGCTGATGTCAGTTTTGCTGATGACACTCCAGATTTCCCTTGGATGGAGTGAGGCAGCTTTATATGCAAGGACTTCTTCCTGAGCCACGGCAAAGGTTAAGTTATGCCTTGCAAAAAGTCTGTGTTGTCAGGCTTTATCTCCAACCCCACACGTAAGATGATTCCTAAAAAGAAATTCAAGACTGGTGCTGAAATTACAGTTCTCAGGCAATCGACACAGGTCTGCTATGTATGCAGCAGTTCCTTTTGCTGGCAGCTGATTTCATTGATTGAAATGGAAGTGGTGAATGATTTCAGGTGGAGTTGATGCAAAGTTAGGGGTTTTTGGGGGTGTTTGTTTTTTTAAACAATTGGAGGATCTTGTGTTATGACTTGTATCCCCAGCCAAACCCTGTAACAAGTGAGTAAATAATCTCAGTTTTTTAGCCAATGGCACTTAGTAGCGCTGCCTGTTTTTTGGTTATCAGTAATTCTGACTTGCAGACAGAAGTCAGCTGGTCAGCATGAGTCCCAGGTGGACACACTAGACTTATCATATTTTTCAACATGGCTCATAGCCATGTTCTTGATGCTGTCCACATGGGACATCTGGGATTGTTCACATGAAAGTGCTTGCCAGAAGTTATGTCTGGCAGCCAAAGATAGATGGTGACAATGAGCAAACAGTAAAAAGGTATGAACCATACTAGCTACACAACATGCACCAGCTAAGGCTCCAGTCCATCCACAGAAAGTGACCAGGACACCATGGTCTCATCTGCCCACATATTTTGCTAGCCCTTTTCCAAGGCCAGATATTCTTTATTGTCACTGTTTCTTTCTCAAAGTAGTTGGAAGTTGTTTCCATTGCATCAAGGACTTCACACACTATAATCTAAGATTTATGGCAGCTGTTTGAAACTCATGGTCTCCAGATACCTTTGCATCTGGCAATGCTGCGTAATTCCACCAACACATACTCACACCATTCCAGCCATCATCAAATGATCAAGCCAAGTGGATGGTCCAAACTACTAAAGATGCACTGAAATCAATCACCAATGGTGACTGGAACCAAAGATTGCAGTATTTCTTACTACAACAGCATGTAACTGTGTATTGCTACAGGTCGCAGTCCTGAAGAACTACTAATGAACTGCCAGCTGAAACTTGTTTGTATCAGCTCCATGGAGACATGGTAGCCGAGTACCAAACAAGACAAGAAATACAGTTTTCCAAGAAACAGAATGTTTCAGCTATAAGAACTTTTGAACCAGATTGACCTGTGTACATCCAAAACTATGCGAGTGAGCTGCAATGGAAGCTTACATCTGTCCTTGGAGCTGCAGTGCCAGTATCATGCAAGATCCAGACTCCAAACAGAAAGACACTTTGCAGGCATGTTGTGGGGTTGTCTCAGAAAATGTGACCTCTGCAGCCAGGTGCCGCATCACTAGGGGAACCAGTTCTAGTGAGTCCATCAGCTGCTGGCTGAGACCCATCAACACTTCCAATTGCTGAAGCTATTCTAGAAGAGCCAAAGGAGACTACTGCTGTTGCCATTTTTCAGCATGGCTTCCACATGGGAGACAGTTCCAACCCCTGCTCACTTGCGGTATGGATCACTGTAAGTTTTTCCTTTGTATTCTTTAGTCTGAAGCACTCAAAGCATGCCTAGTCACCAGGATCCCCCCCTTGTTGCCAGTATTGTGCATCTGTGGGGTTCTTTTCCTGGAGAGATCATGCAGGGAAAAACAAGGGAGCCATCTTTATTAACAGTGAACTAACTCCCTGTAACAAGGAACCTGAGCCCTGTTACTAGGAAGCACAACTGCTACTTTAAGAACAGAACTTTCAGGGCACAGCAGGCTGGCAGAGCCGGGATTAAAAGCTGAGCCTGGCTGGCTGGCCAGGTGACTGGAGTGTCAGGTGACCGGAAGAGAGCTCATGCCAGAGCTATACAAACCCTGGTCTGAGCCAGCCGGGGGGTGACTGGCTGAGAGGGTAGATTCCAGAGAACTCCCAGAGAAGCTACGGCAACTCTTTAAGGGAGAGTAGCAGACACTGGGATGCAGAGACAGAGCCACAAAACTGTAAGCAGGCAGATTGCCTTTTTATCTTTATTTTGTTGTAGCCCAGGGGCTTATCGCATTTTGTACACTGGTGGTTTGTGGCTGAGGCTGTAGGGGAGGTAGAGGCCTCACTAGCATCCATGGGGTGCAGCTACAGAGGCGCTAGAGAGCCCAGCACCAGAAAGGTGCAGGAGACAAGGGCCAGGGGCCCAGTTGGGGGCTAGGGCCTGAAAACTGGGCCTGAGACAATAGGTGTGGGCTAAAGGGCCTCGCCATATTAAAAGGGGATGAAGCCAGATAGGCTAAGGTCCCAATAAAGGGTCAGGGAACAGTGTATAAAGCCACATTCCCAGAGCGTACTAAGGGGCTGGAGATTTGGAGCCTGACCCTATCCAGCGGGTCTAGGCTGGTGGGCGTAGTTAGAGAGAAAAGGACAAAACCAAGTTGGCTGAAGTCCCAACAGCCATACAGTTAACACCTGCGAGGTATGAGGAATGTTAAGGGAAGGATGTAACATGCAATTAGCCTCTAAGGCAAAAGGCCCTCAGCTTTGGTGAGTGAGAGCATAGATATCGCCTGGGAAGCCCTGGGGCAGCTTCCTCTTCAAGAACCAAGGAACATCAATTCTCCCCCCTCACCTTTAAACTGAAATAGAGGCATAACAGCACCCTGGAGCACTTCAGTGCATGAGACAGCACACTGGCGGCTCCACTGCCAACAGTCACAGTGCAGCCAGTCACCAACTGTGGCAGTGGATATTTTTCTGCCCCCCACACCCAGCTACTGCCTGGAGCTGCTGGCCTGGTCAGCCCCCTAGTTATGCTGCTAGTGACAACTTAAGATCAGGAGAAAGTCAACTCCAGAATGCAACATACAGAATGTTACATTAGCCTGTTTTATCCACCCACCAAGAAAGTGTCTCCAGTGCCAACAATTCTGCATCCTTTCAAGAGCTCTTCAGTTTACAATATGATAACAAAGAAAGAACATGGCCTATTTGTCTTTTTGTCCACAGAGTTGCGGAGGACAAAAAGGTGGAAACAAAAAAAATGGGGAGGGGAAAAAGTGGTTCACATAATTAGTATCTTTAAAAATAACAGCTTACAAAAAAGGCAATACGAGGGAGACGTTTTAGATTTGTTCCCACTGGGGACAGGAGTAGCTCTGTTTATACTGGCAAACATCACAGCTGAAATTTACCACTAGTACAATCCTGCCAGCAGTAACCATTACCCTGCTCCGGACTCCAGCTGTTTCTTCCCTTACTCTGGATTCCAGCTTATTGTTTCTCTCCTCCACCAGACACAATAGTCCAGTCTACACTACAATTTTTTACCATTTCTGACACCTGTTGCGAGTTAGGGTTATGGTTAGCGCACGCACTTAGTGCAAGTACAAGGTACTCAGCAGCTCAAAAGTACGTTTTTGTTGTCTCCAACCCAAGTTCTCAAAGCCTGGGAACTTGTTTTTCCTCCAATTAAAGTATGTTTATGGCCCTGCTTTAAATATTTTTCTGATACTACATATAGACAGCAACTGTTAACTAACCAGTGAACTACTTACTATATTGTTACAGTTCAAAGCTTGCACTTTAGTTTGACACACATTTAATCAAAATATGTAGCATGAAATTTTCAGGGGGGAGCTCTTCTTTTGCTATTTATCATTCCAGCTTCAGAGAAACTAGGACTGAGCATTACCAGCAAGTTTTGCCACTTTATTCAGTTAGAATTGAAAAGACATAGATCTACAATATACATCTATACCAACTTAGACACCTGTTAAACAAAGGCTTAAAAAAAATTTGTTACCTAAACTTCACATTGGTTTACTCCAACATTTTTTTCCTAATTACAGTAATTTGGACATAGACATTATATGATAATTAACTTTTATTCAAGAAAATTATATTACATTTTCCATATGAAAAGAAAAAAAGTTAGAAACAATTATTATGTGAGTTAGTACAGTATTCATATTGCTGATGAACACATTTTATATCCAACTTGTGTTATTTACTGGTAAAGGTTCTGCCACAAAGCTTGTTGGAAAAAAAATCTCCACATAGATGTTTAATTGGTAATTTGCACTACTTTTCCACTTTTTTTCCTCAAAGAGATCTAAGAGTCTGCCTAGTTACAAAAGAATCTCAGGGTGCAGTTATATCTTACAATTAGCATGTGCTAACTAGGGAATGTTAGCTGGTGTTAAAGTTAAGAGTTTCATAGTTAGTAAGGTTGGAAGGGACCTGAGCAGATCATCAAGTCTGACCCCCTGCCATGGCAGGAAAGAGTGTTCAAAAGACCCCAACAAGGTGTACATCTAGCCTCCTCTTAAAGACCCCCAGGGTAGGAGCCAGCACCACTTCTCTTGGAAGTTGGTTCCAGATCCTAGCTGCCCTGACTATGAAGTAGCGCCTCCGATATCTAGCCTAAATCTACCCCCTGCCAGCTTGTGACCGTTATTTCTAGTCTCTCCTGGTAGTGCTCGGGGGAACAGGGACTCCCCCAGTGCCTGCTGGTCCCCTCTGATTAGTTTGTAACAGGTTACTAGATCCCCCCTCAGCCTTCTCTTGTGGAGGCTGAACAGGTGCAGGTCCCATAGCCTCTCCTCATAGGGCCTGCCCTGCTGTCCCCTGATCATGAGAGTGGCCCTCCTCTGGACCCTCTCCAGGTTGTCCACATCCCTCTTGGAGTGCGGCGCCCAGTACTGGATGCAGTACTCCAGCTACAGCCTGACCAGCGCAGCATACAGGGGGAAGATCACCTTCTTGGACCTGCTTGAGATACATCTGTGGATGCATGACAAGTTATGGTTGGCCTTCCTGACCACGTCCCCACACTGTCAGCCCATGTTCATTTTGGCATCAGTAATGACTCCAAGATCCTTTTCTGCCTCTGCACTGACAAGAGGCAGAAAATACTCCTGTAATGTGCACTACTCTGACCTGCCTTTACAGGGCTGGTAAGAAAGGGCATGGCCAGGAGCCAACTTGACTTTGCGCCTGCCTGATCTCTGGGGCAGTGTAGGTAGCCCACACTGGGACCCTGCTACCCAAACTGGCCTAGATCAGGTCTGCTGGCCCACCATAGCCGTTTTCTGGGCTGAGCTTGACCTGTAGAACAGCAGTAACCCAGCCATGGTGGCAGGTTCTCCTTCCCTGCCTACTCCCTGGGGACAATGCCAGCAGCACAGGTAAGCAGGAGGATATGGGGTTGGAGATGAGCTGCAAAGGTGGGCAGAGGGGAGCTCCAGGGGACGGGGGGAGGCCTGGAATAGGAAAGGGAGATTCTTACCAGAGGGCTCCCCAGCTTGCTCCCACTGCCATTCTGGAGGCAAACAGAACATGCACTTGGGAATGGTTGGAAGTGGTGCCTCCTGGAGTGCTGGAGAACTGCTCCCAACTGGTCTTGAGCCTGTGGAGCAATGCAACGTGACTGCAACACAAGATGTCCAACCAGATGGAGATAATCCTCACTGGAAGAGGATTATTTCTGAGCTGCTCAGAGAAACCTCAGAGCTCATGTTTTCCTAGGCTAATGTGTGGACATTCTTGTTTTAAGAGCCTGTAACATGAATTAAAATGTAACATGCAACACACCGCCCTCAGCTTGAGGGGTTTTTTTGTTTTTGTTTTTTTAAGGGGAAACAAAAAGTCTCTAGACCTCATAGGTGTTGAATAAAGTTCAAAAACAAGCTCTAAAGGCTCAATTTAAAAAAATGTAAGGCAAATAAAATATGTTTTTAAGATCTCATTATTTTGTAGAGCCCAAATTCAGTTTTTTAATTTTTTAGATTGTTAAATTGTTGATTAAGTTTCAAGTTTATTCTTTTACAAGTCATACTATTAGTACGGCAAAGTAGTACTTAGAAACAGCTTACAAACTTCCCTAAAAGGAAAAAAAAGGAGTCTCAGCTGTGGAGTTGGGGAGCACCAGATGCCAAAAGAATTGCAACTTTCATTCTAGTTAACTAATAGCTGAAACCATATTTTTGGAAAGCAAGAATGGCAAGGGGCTAGGGATTGTCAGAACAACAGCACCCATTTCAAAGCATGTAGCTGCTGAAGGTGCATGAAGGGCCTCCTAGAACTAAGCAAATAGAGCTTTTTATGTCCTTGGCTCCTTAATGGAGGGACATGCACATTTCCAGTTACTTTGAAGTGGATTCCATTGCCATTTGGGTAACTACAGTCTCACAGTGGGGAATCAATTTCAACACAATTATTTATCAAGGAGGAGGTCACTTATTATCATTTCTACACGTCCTCACTGTGAAATGCCATGAAAAATCTTCAAGAGACCATTACTAGCTGAAAAGTGATTAAATCACCACTCTCCTAACAGAACTATGCAACTTGTGATGGGCCCCATGCTGAAAAAAAATAAAGGCTACAAGTCTTCATATCAAATTCTAGTTATCAGTTGAAGGAACTTGGAGCTGCTACATGAGAAGCAGAAAGTTCTGCATCATCTGGAACCAATCCTGCCAACCCAACTGGAAAGGCTTTAAATTGCAGTGATAATTCAACAAGCCTACAGGGGGCAGAAAAGGTTTTATTCCCCTGGTTCTAGATTGCTGAAACAGAAATGCACCTACACACTCTCCAGTAGCCAACTGTTTTGAAAGTGGTTCCATTGTTGTGTGGCAACACAAACATTCTCACAATGGAAATCTGCTTAGACCGGGGTAGGCAATCCCCTGGCATGGGTGCCAGAGCATGGCACACAAAGGCATTTTGCTTGGCACTCATGCCTTGGGGCAGAAGGCAGGGAAGGGGCTGGAGCTGTGCTGCCACAACAAGGACTGGGCCTCACTGCTGCTTTCCTATCCGCCCCGGCATCCCAACTTTTTACAAGTCGAGGTTATGGATGTTTTTGAAACTTTGCTGAAAGACATTGCTGATGCCTGGCTTAGACAATTTAGTGAATGAAAAAAGTAAGAGTTACTAACCCAACAGGAATTATGGTACACTGTTCATGATTGTCAACATGGGCTCCACTTTTTCTGTCTAAATTATTGTAGGTGTATGTTAGGACTTTAATCAAGGACTGCAGGATAGCTGTACAAAAATAAATGTCCAATCTTGAAATTTCTTTGTATTGAATGCCACATGGTTACACCAAAACTTTCAGATAGGAATATTCTTCAGACATCAGAATCTCCCTGGAATTTATTAAAAAGAGCTATAAATATGGTTAGGTCTATAATGTATGTTTATATAACTGGAGACCTAGTATAAAGAGGATGGGTTGATTTAACTCCACCAGCAAGTGATGTCTTAGAAGATTCCAGTACATTTCTATTTTAAGTAAAAGCTCCATTCCTACACCAAGAGGAAAACTAAAGTTGAACATGTTTTAGAAAGCTAGAGGGTGCACTGGATTACAGCTGGAACTAAGACAGTGTTAGTCAGAAACTTGGAGTAAGACCAAAAACACACCTGTCCTTGTGAAAAAAACAGAGGACTAGTCATGAAGGCCTGAATCTCCTTAAACCTTACAGCTGAGGTAATGACTACTGAAGAGGCATCAACAGATAGCAAATGGAACAGATTAGCAACTGCTCAAACAGAGAATCCATAGATTCATAGACCCAAACAGAGGGGAACCTATTTGAGATCTTCAATATCCAGAGGCATCCAGAGTAGGTGCTTGCACCACTTCTGGAGGGGAGTCTATCCCAGACTCCGGAGACTCGGACAGTAAAGGAGTTTTTCCTTATGTCCAGTCTAAAATGGTCTTCCAGCAGTTTGTGACTGTTAGACCTTGTCTTCCCTTGGGGTGCCCTGCTGAACAGATATTCTCCCAGTTCCTGATGCACACTCCCTATATACTTATAAGCTGCCACCAAGTCACCCCGAGCCTGCACTCTTCCAGGCTGAAGAGTCCCATGTCCCTCAGCCTCTCCTCATAAGGCCTGTTCTCTTGACCTCTAATCATGTGTGTGGCTCTCCTCTGGACTTTCTCAAGCTTCTCCACATCCTTTCTTAAGTGCAAAGCCCAGAATTGTACGCAGTACTGCAGCTGCAGCCTCAACAAGGCAGAGTAAAGCAGGAGGATGACTTCCTGGGTCTTGCTTGAGATACATCAGTAGATGCAAGCCAGAGTTTTATTTGCTTTGCCAGCTGTGGCATCACATTGGTGGCTCATGTCCATCTTGTGTTCAGTCATGACCCCCAAGTCTCTTTCTCCTTTCAGTTGTGGTGCTAGTAAGTGTAGCACTGCCAAGACTATAAGTATGATGTGGGTTTTTCTCCCAAGGTGGAACACCTTGCATTTCTCCAATTTGAATCTCATCAGGTTTTGATCCACCCACTTTGTGAGCCTGTCCAGCCTGAATTGCCAGCCTATCCTCCAGCATGACCGCACTTCCCCATAATTTGGTGTCATCTGCAACCTTAGCCAGTTTGCTTCAGACCCCTGAATCCAGATCATTTATGAATATATTAAAGAGTACTGGTCCAACTACTGAGCCCTGGGGGACACTGCTGGTCACCATGCACCATTTTGACTATCGCTCAACTATCACTCTCTAGGTCCGACGATGAAGCCAGTTCCCCAGCCATCAGACTGTTAGGGTGTTGAGGCTGCAGTTCCCCAATTTTACCATGAGGACAGCATGGGAGACCAAGTCAAAGGCTATGTAAGATGGGGACAATTTTATCTGTGAAACATATGGCAAACTTGTCACAGCAGACCATGTAAGACTGTTTCCAAATGGAGACAGCACAGATTAACTAGGCCATTCACTATACAGAACAGATCCACTGGGCAGTGCTTTAAGTGCAGTGGCAGTGGAAAAGAAAGACTTCTTTGCCATAATCACTGACAAGCCCTAGTCATTTAAGAAAGGTGTGTATAGCATCCTATTTGCTTTGGCACAGGTTGAGCCCCCTTCACTCTAGCCACCTATCCTCCCACTTCAGCTGCCGCAGCTCCCCCAGCATACCACGGGAATGTGTGATGCCATAGTGATAGGAACAGATGTCTGGGTGCCAGAGATGTGTGGCTGAAAATTTTCCAGTGCTTTATTTTTCTGTGGGAAACTTTCCATTTCTAAAAATACATTGTTTCATAAAATGTTTTAGCAACAACGAATGGATGCCAATACAATATTAGGCAAGCTTGGCAGATTCAAAGTTTAATTAATGTTTTTCAGGTGATTATCTCTAAGAAGCATGAACAAGAGTACATATATGTTTTATTGATTTCTAAACAGGAAGTTAAATAATATACTTGCATAATAGCCAAATTAAAAAAAAAAAATCAGGTTATGAATTCACTTAACTGGTTGTGCAGACAAATCAAAACCAAAAGCTAAAATTCTTATTTCATCTCAGACTACAAGTGAAAGCAAAACTAAAACTGTAACTAATTTTTGTTTCACTTTCAGTTCAGCAAACACACAGAGCAGCATCTCATTTCTGTTCTTGAGTTGGGGAATTTGGAAGTGTTTGCATACTATCTGTT
The DNA here is from genome assembly GCF_001723895.1 of Crocodylus porosus. NCBI lineage: Eukaryota > Metazoa > Chordata > Crocodylia > Crocodylidae > Crocodylus > Crocodylus porosus. The sequence continues at coordinate 72,743,182 of NW_017728931.1, read as the reverse complement.
AGTTTTTTAGTTTCAAGAAGCCATCATAATGCCTAAGCAAAAAAAACTAGTCTGTGGCATCATTGGAGTGAAGTTCGAGCTACTGAAGGAAGGAAGAAAATTGGTAGATGTAAATATTACATGCAGGAATATGCTGATAATGCAACAAGAATGAAGAAACATTTAATAACTGTCCTGAAAGAGTACAAACCATATACAGAAAGTTAATACAATGAAGTAGTGGAACAACATCAATTGAGAAAAGTCTATTTCAGGAATCCTATGCAAGTAAACAAGTGATTATGTTAAACAACACACAGTATGGACTCGCATCTATAGTGTTTTAAAACATTATAATTTGAAAAGCTGTTAATACAACTCTGGACTACAATTTATTTATTTAAAATATTTGTATTCTGCTTGCACCAAACACCCAGAGTGCTTAGGCTTAACAATATATATTTGTTTTATATAAATTACATAATAGATAAATATTTAAATATTTCAACCCAGCACAGCAATTGTAGTCCTCTGACCAATGGCAGAGGTCAGACTTCCTTTTGGCTCTGCAATCCCAGAGCAACTGGGCAGCAAGCTGAGCAGCAGTGTTCTTTCTGTCAGGGAGAGGGGAAGCAAGCTCCCTGCCACCACTTCTTCTGATGGATGAGGCCAGACTAGAATAGGTTAAAATCAAAATCTCCCCCCTCCTTTTGTTGCAGGAACTTGGTAGCTCAAGTGAAATAGCAGATTTGCAAAAAATTAAAAATGAAAATGTTGAGCTGCCAGGTCTAGGAGGAAGAGAAGCAGGATCATCGCTTTCAAGATCACTGTCGCCAGATCCACCATGAGTAGCTGTTCAAGCTAGTCAAGCTTTTTATCTAGCTTTGTGGACAAAATGTCAAAAAGAAGAAAAAGCAGATGAGCCATTAGCTCGAGCTATATTTGAAAGTGGTACACCTCTTTCCATAACTGAAAATCAATACTGGAAGGTACATTACAAACTAATTTGCGCACCATATAAGTTACCATCATATTACTGCTTATCACATTCTCTTTTAGAGAGTATGGTAGAGTTCAAACAATGGTTATTCAAAGGATTGGTTAAGCAGATAGTCACACTGATGTCACGTTAATAACACCTGAATCAATATTCCTGAAAGCAACTGCTACCAAATCTTCTCATCATACAGATGAATACACAGCCAAATTACTGAGTGAAGAGAATGAAAGTGCCAGTTTCTGCAGGGTATAAGCCCTTGTAACTAATAATGCAAGTAACATGAAAGCTTAATGGCAAATATTTAAGGCAAAGTATCATCATTTAATAGCATGTGGCTGTCTTGCTCATGGCTTGAATCTTCTGGCAAAGGACATAGTAAGTGTCAATACAATTAAGCCAATATTGGCAAAGCGATTGTGAATGTATTCAACAATCAACATGTTGCTAATCAGACTTTGACATCGAAGAGAAGCAGGTGAGAAACTAGATGGGGTTCAGCTACAAAGCGTTTATATTATTTGCCGTGCATAAAGAACTGCTTGCAGCGTGCTTCAATAGATGACACAGTATTCCAGATTATTCCCATGAACATTCAGCTGCAGGTTCTCTACAACGTTGTGTTCTGGGTTCAAGCTGAAGGAGCATTCAATTTGTTACTACCGGTTTCAGTAGCTATCAAGAAACTTGAAGGAGATGCACCAACTCTTTCAAATATTCCAGAGGTGTTCAGACAACTGAATGAAAACCTAACTGAGTTTATGCGTTCTTCACCCCATCCAAAAAACAGTAGTAAAACAAATGCTTACCAAGAGATCCAAGTTTTGTTCTCATCCAGTTCATCTGGCAGCACACCTTTTGGATCCCCCTCAACACAGAGGACAACGTTTATCAAATTAATTATCTAGTGCTCTGCATACAATTGTGGAAGTAGCTAAGAATGTCCCCAACATCAGTGAAACAGCCGTGATGACAGACCTTGCCAAGTACCACGCAAAACAAACTTTGGAGCAAAGACATCACTTGGCGGGCAGCAGAGAATATGGGGGAAGGGATACTGTAACACCCAACTGTTGTCCAGGACTGCTCCAAGGATCCTAAGCATACCACCAATAGCAGCTTCTTGTGAACAGAACTGGAAAGCTTTCAGCTGAATCAAGACAAATAGAGGAAAAGACTAACAAATAAATGTACCACTAAGCTTGTTTTTACTTCTCAAAATCCCTTGCTTCTGGAGAATTAGTCAAAAGATGACTGCCATTTTATTCATCGTCAATTTTACATTTCTGCCCCCTCCCTGCCCTATCTCCCCCAGCCCAGCATGAAACTACTGGCACAGTTGCTGCCTCGATGACTCCCTTCCAGAGCTTGCCACCTTCCTTCAACTCGCCATGGATTCCACCATATCCCTGGAGATGGCAGTCTGCACTATTCATGGATTCCCTAATAGAATGGGTGGCAGGGGGAGGGATAACCCAAGCCCAATACTTTTGGATAGTGATTTGGCAGAGAAGCAAACAGAGGAGGTTCCACCCTAGTCCATCTACTCTCTCCCTCCTCCCTTCCTTAGTATCCCTTCTTGTAGGGGGACTGAAGCTGTTTTCAAAACCCGTTCAGCCTCCTCCTCCTCCCAAATACTTTATGCAATTTAAAGAAAAGCCAAGAAAAACAGGAATGGCCCCTCCCTCACCCCCTGCAAAGAGCAACATGAAGAGGCACTTTCGAGGATTGAGCATTGCCCTTCATCTGTGGCACTTGCACGATCAATGCCCTCATGGCTAAGGCTATCGCTTTCTGGCCCAGATGCCCGTGCAGCATGCAAGTCCAATCCAGGCCTGTATCTGGTGTGCAATAAGCAAGTGTAGCAAGCATCACATCTTGTACATTTGTTTTACCTATAAACCAGATATCAAGTTTGCAATAACAAAAGTGGACAAGGAGTGCTAAGTATTTCCAGAGAAAGAGAGATGGCTCATCCTTCATGGAAGCAAATAGAAAGTCCATGTGCTGTTTCCAAAGACTGGAATGTTAAGAGACATGAGTCATACCAGGGAATCAAGTATAGCAAGTTTACCAGAAAGTTGCGTGAAGACAAACTGAGTGAATTAAAACAGTCACTGGAACAAGCAACAGGCTATCTTCATACAAGCACATCACATAAGAACAGCCAGAGCTAGCTATGCCCTTCGTCAAGAAATAACTGCTTCTTCAGAGCCCTCTGTTGAGGGAAAGTTTTTGAAGAAATGGATGATGAAGGCTGCAAATACTGTATGACCGCAAATTTGGGCAAATCAGGCATGGACTGGAACTGGGCAGTAATTGCTGCAGCAGACTAGGCTTGTTCCACAGTGGGAAGGCAGGCAGGATTTGTGGAGAAACTCAGAAGCAAAGCACAGAGTATCAATCTAGGCCACGAGATTGGCATTTTTCATTGTATTCTGCATCAGGAAGTTCTGTGCCAAAACTCTGGGCATAAACCTTGTGGTAGAAACAGTGAATTTCATCTGACCTAGGTTTCTATAACCACTGGCAGTTCAATCAGCTTTTGAAGAAAGTTGACTTTTCACACGGACTGCAATATCATGCTTACGTGTGCTAGCTGTCTTCTTTGAACTGAGGCACAAGACTGAAGTATTTATGAGCGAGAACTTGCTGAACTACAAGATGAAGAATGGCTGCAAGACCCTGCCCTCTTGGTGGACCTAATAGGGTATCTCAATACTCTGAACAGAAGAATGCAGTGTCAGAATCCAGCTGTAACAGTTTTATGACCCTATTCATGCCTCTGAAATAAAGCTTTGGGAGAAATAGCACATTTCCCCACCTTCAACCTGGTACTCCATGCCTCTGGCATTGAAGGTGTTAAGGGCTTGTGGAATGTGTGGTCAAGATAACTGATCTCAGGCAGCAACTCCAGGACACATTCTCTGAGTTTTGGAGCCACAAAGCATAGCACCCCATCCAACACCTCATTCTGTGCCCCATATGAGCTGCAAAAGGAACTCACTGATCTTCAGCCTAACGCTGTACTGAAGGATGAATTCTCAACAGTTAGGGTTCACTAATTTTACTGGAAGAAGACTATGCAGCAATAAAATTCTTTCTCATTATGGAAGTGTGCTTGTGAACATGGATGACGTGTGTGCAAATAGATTTTTCTCAGTGACAGAGCATCAGCAAGTCAAATCTGTGCTCAAGACTCTGTGGCAAGCACTCAGATGTTAATCCTGAGAATGGCCTTGGTATTAGTCCTTACAACCAACATTAAGGAACTGGGTGTAGTGAAGAGGTGCCAAGTCTCCAGGATAAGTACTAGCTATTTACAAAACAGCATGGGCAAAAAATTCTTAGTTTGAATCTGTATGATATTTTCTTCATTTTACTTTTAAGGGCTGTAATAAATGCTTTCTGAAAATAAATCAAACTTTTCATACGTTTGGAGGCCTGTTTGTAACAAAAATCCACATATTTCATATTAACATGCCCGAGTCTGGGTGGGCACCAGATTGCCTATGGGTGGGGGGGGTCCTCCTGCAGTCAATTGCCCAGCCAGTGGCAAAACCGGAAGTGCACTTCCGTCGGCACTTCTGGGTTTCACAGCTGGCGCTTCCAGGGGGTGCACATTCCAACACTATAGGCTAGAAAAAAAAGTTTTTGGGTTTTTTTGCACATAAGTAGAAAAGTGTTGCAAAATGTAAAGTGAGTTAACTGGGTAAATAACATCTTAGAGGAAAGTTATGGGTGTGACATCTACAAGGCAAAGAATATGGCACACCAATCATTGACACACCTGCTCTAAAGTAATGAAGCAAACATTTAGCAAAGAATCAACAGCAGCTAGGGCTCAGAAAGTAGATTCTTGTACCCAGACACAGAAGGATAAATCAGAACAAGCATTAACTTCTCTATACAAGATTCAGCACTTGCACCATAGCTACCATAGTTATTCAAAACAAGGCATTTCCCCAAACAACAGGGGGTAGGGGGAGACTCCATCTTAGATTTGAGTACTGTCCTGGGGTATGCAGCAGCTCAGCTCTAGTTTTATCACTAAACTCAGGGCTGGACTCAGAGCTAAGCCACCATCTGCCCCAGGCCAGAATGGCTCATTTGGCAGGGAAGGAGGGTTCACAGCCAGGGGAGACTGCAGGGTAGGGGTGTACAAGACTTGGCCTTTACTGCGGTCCCCTCCCCTCTTACCTTCTGCTTTGGCTCCAGTCCTCCTAGCCTTAACCTGGCCTGGCCAGAAGCTGCTGCCACTTCTCCCTGGCCAGGCTGGGCTAGGGCAGGCAAGGGCCACCGCTGCTGCTGACTGCCCTGGAGCCAGAGCAGAGATGCAGCAGCAGAAGGTAAATGCCAGGAGGGGGAAGGCAGCAGGAATCAAGCATGGGGGCCAAATGACAGCTGGGAAGAGTGCAGGCAGCAAAGGGACACACAGACGCATTGAGGGGCAGACACTGGGAGGCGACACATGGCAGGGGAAAAAGGCAGGGACAGACAAAAGCATGGGGAGGGCAAGGGATAGTGGAGCAGGCAGGGAGGGCAAAGGGCAGTGGTCTAGCTCCTCACTCCCCACTGCTGCTTTCCATGCCACAGTAGCGGGAGGTGAGGAAGGGGGACACATTTAAAACAACCTTCCACTAATTAGATTCTACACATGGAAAATTAGACATTTATAATTTTTCTACATATGGAGTCTAGGTATTGGAGGGGGTCCTCTTAAATTCAAAGAGATCTTGGATTCAGGTAAATACTGTATTACACCTATCTGTCTCTTTCCTCAGTATTAGTTTCTCTATTATTCTCCACAACTGGGTCAGGAGATTATTGTGTCTGGAATATGGCAGCCTCAGGTACAAGATATACAGATAGAAGTTCTTTGCACCTTCTTAAATAATTCATCACTCAGTTACTAACAAAAGAACACCTCCAAGTTCAGATGACTTAATTTCCTCAGGTGAAAATGTAAACGCTGTTAGCATTAAATCAAAACCAGTTACATAGCGTGATTTCCTACCTCAGTTCTTCATCTGAGGTATCCACTAATTACCATACAAAAAGTAAAATTTTGATTCATTATACATTTTAATATGTAACCACAAACACAGCTAGCACAGCAATATCAGTCAGAATGCAAAGATGCAGATCCCTGACCAACAAAGTAGTATCCTTAGCTATAAAAAGGTTCACAGTTAGGGTGGCTAGGAGCTGGAACCAACTTTCTAGGGAAGTGGTGCCGGCTCCTACCCTGGGGATCTTTAAGAAGAGGTTTGATGACTACCTGGCTGGACTCATATGAGTCCAGTCTTTTCTCCCCCCCAGGTGGGGGTCAGACTTGAAGATCTACAAGGTCCCTTCCAACCCTACTTCTATGATTCTATGATACACCGTTATAAAAGCAATTCCCCCCCCCACTACAGTTTTTCTTGCTTGGGTGTGGCAGTAAGATTTTACTACACCAGCACAAGGCACAGCTTTGCTTGTATAGCTGTGTTTACATCAGAAGTGCATTATCAACATAGTATGGTAGTCTTAAACCAGCAAAGTACTGCCCATGAGAATACATGTACAGTTATTAAGTGGGAGAAGATTAGTTACTTAGTATTATGTCAGCACTTATTTAGAAGATGCTATTCCCTGCCCCACCCATGTAGTTTATCAAAGCTAACAAACAAAAATTTATGCCATACTAGAAGGCATCTCAGGAGGTCATTGAGTTCAACCCCCTCCTGCTCAAGGAAGAACCAACCCAATCTAAACCATCCTACAGAAGTCTTTGCTTGCTCCTAAAACTGCAGTCTAGCCTGTAGCAACTATAAGGCATACTGCCCAAAGACAAAAACACCCCAAATCTGCCACAGGTGAAGCAAGGGGACAGGGGTTGTCAGCATCCCATTCCTGCAAAGGTTGTTAACCTGCATTTGAGATCCAAAGAAGAGGGTCATCCCCCCAGCCACTACAGAGGAAGGTAAGAAAAATCTCACATTCTGTACTAATCTAACCACGGGGTAAAATTCCTTCCAGACCCCAAATGTGCCAGCTGCTTTGGTCCTGAGCAGAAGAGCAAAACCCTCTAACTAGGAACCTCTGGGTTTCAGTCTCAGTAGGAACACTAGCACACCCCAATCAAAAACACCTAGCCCTGGCTGCAGTCAAGCACCCAATGTTTCGAAGCAAGGCAAAAAAACCAAAAACAAACAAACAAACAAACAAAAAGCCCCAGAAACCCCTTTCAAAAAACCCATAGGCATCAGCCTGTAGGAACAAGTGAAGAAAAATTCTTACCCAGTCCCATGCAACAATCAGCAAATCCCAGAAGCATGGTAAAAACCACACCCCTAGTTGTGCCCTTGCATGGTAGTGTTCTTGCTGTCTCCAGGTTTGCATCACATCCTCCTACCAGACTGCCAAATGTCCCCTTTCTGCATTTCACACATTTACCTATCCAAACTCCTTTAGTCAAGAGAGGAAGGATGGAAATTTGTACTTAAACTTTCAAGAAACTAGCTCATTGCAAAAAAGGCAGTTTCCCAAAAACGTACCCTCTAATAATGGCTAAGCAGTAAATACTCCATCAGTTTTCCAAACACAGTAATCGAAAACATGAGCTAATACTTAACCTGCAGATCTAACAGAACTCTTATTTAACTTTTATAATACTAAACCTAATGGCGTCTTTATGTGTCCCTGCACCTGCTCTAATTAAAAAGCACCTGCAGCATCTTGTGTATTCAGGATCCCATGCTTCAAAATGGTGGAGGGCGTGCTTTAGTTAAAGTGTCCACACTGTCATTCTGAAGCTCAGTGATGCTGAATACATGTTATGTGGAGGCTAATTAGCACACCAATTAATCTAACTTAACTAATTAGTACACATCAGAGCAGGCCTCAGGCATGTGTGCAGGTACCTGCCCTAAAATTCTAAGCTGACATGGAGAGGAAAAAAAAAAAAAATTCGGTCTCTGGTCCAGTGACATAATTTGATTGCTTCCAAGAAGGACTGATTTATAGGGAAAGATTTTACAAACTATTATAACTCAGAAAACAGGCCTGGAAAAACCTGTCTGGGCAAGTAGGCTGCAAGAAATAGATTTCCTCTGTGCTTCTCTGCTCCAACAACTGTACTCCTTCAACAGAAGGGGAAGGTAAGGGAGAGGAGCCACTCAGAAGAGGTTAGTAGGTGCTGAAAAAGGAGCAAGGGAGAAAGTCAGGACCCAAATCTGCCATGAACCAGTGATCCTTTAAAAATAAGTGAATGGAAGCAATAAGCAAACAGCCTAGGTCCAAAGAAGAGAGCAGATGGCACAGAAGCAACAATAAAGAGACCTGCGCAGAAACAGTAATAACCAGGCACATACTTCCAGGATAGTAGAGATGTGGCACTTGATATACATGTGGCAGCAAAGATACTTTTCACGTACATTAGCAGGCTCATTCCTGCAGCACGGAAGGATTTTAAGAATTTACAACTCACTTATTTTCCTCAAGAGCACGAGAACTTCGGTCCTATTTCTGCAGCCTTTGGCTTCAAAGTAACTGCAGCGAATGAGACCCTTGGGGGGAAAGGTGCAGACTCTAACTCTAAAACATTATTTTTATTTAAGATTTTACTAACTTCTGTTACTGATTCTTTGCCTGAGCATATGCCTTATGGTAAACCATTTGCTGTGAAAACGCTTATGATGTAAGTGAAGATTGGGTTACTTCAGGTGAGGAAATAAAAATAGGGTTCATCTTCTGCAGCTTAAGAAATAAAGTATCTGGGCTGGTTTGTTTTTTTCCAGGCAGCAGACTGCAGTCATTAAGAAGGATAAAGAGATATAGATAAATAAAGTAATGTGTGGGGCTTCCAAAAGAGCAATCGTTGGTATAGGCATAAACTGGAAAAACATAACGTTTCCTTCAACCTGCACCACGTTAAGTGCCAAGAAGCTAAGGGATTCCCATTCCCGATTCCTTCAAAGCTCTCTTAAACAAGTGCCAGATTTTCATGGGAGGAATCAAGCACAGAGGACAGTAACTGGCTGATAAGACTACCCTTCCCTGCTTTCAAGAAAAACGCTCTTCAAACCGCTGCGCTTTTTCCAGCGCCCGGACTGCTGTGGGCTCGCAAGGGCATGTCTGCACCTGACCGGCTACCCAGGGCCCCGGCACCTCCATCTCCCGCCCCGCTTTACAGGGCTGGGGAAACGCACGGGAAGACACGTGGAAGCCAGACTTGTCCCGCCGGGGGGGGGAGGAGGGAGAGGGAGGAGGAGGAGGTACAAGATGCCCGCGGACGCCCAGGAAGGAGGCAGGCGCGGGGCCGCGAAGTGCCCCGGGCGGCAGGTGGCGGCGGGCTCACCTCGGCGGCCGGGATGTTGACGACGCCGGTGGAGCGGCGCTTCTCCCGCAGCTTCCTCTTCTCGATCTGCCCCTTGCCCTTCCTGGCGCTCGGCCCCGAGCCCTTCCCCTTGGGCGCCGCCACCGCCACCGCC
>NW_017728931.1:72649283-72733446 GCF_001723895.1 Crocodylus porosus | reverse complement strand
GGCCCTCGGAGCGCAGCAAGCCCCGCGGGGTGGGGGCGGGGGAGGGGGCCTGCGCTAGCCCAGGTGACGGGACGGGACGGGACTGGACTGGCACCCCGCGCGCGCACCTGGCGGGGGCGGGGCCGGTGTTGGAGCCCCGCCCCCCGGGCGCTCGCCCCGCCCCCCGGGCGCTGCTGTGGAAGCGCGGGGCTCGTGCTCTGGGGACAAAGACACGGGGCTCCCCGGATCCCCCCCTCCCTCGAGCCGGCGCAACTTGAGGTGTCGTGTGGAGGATGTTTCAGAAAGTGGGTATAGCAGCAAAGGAAGGGATGAGGCGGGCAGCTGTGACAGGGCTAGGGATTGCAAGGGAAAGCTGTTGAAGTAGCAGTGAGAGTTCGCAGGCGGGGAATATTGCACTAGCAAGGAGAGGGATTATGCTGGGGCATGGTGGTTTGAAGCAACTCTTATCTCCACCTGCTGCTGGCAGGTGATTTATTGGTAGTAGCTGTGTACTTCGAATAACTAGGAAGTAGACCGAGGGAGTACACTGAGGAAGCATTCTTCAGGGAACATCGGGGGCAGTGGGAAAGTAGATTTAATGGGATAGGCTAGACACAAAGGAGTGATTTCACTGGAGATATTGCCTATGGATTACACAGGGGCAATAACTTTGCCTGAGTCATCGAGAAGGGATGGGAGCTTGCACTAAGAGGAGGAATGCTAGCAATGCTACCGGAAGAAATTTCCAAGGAGATGAAATGGCAGCAGATGAGAAAAGTAGATGCTAATGTTAAAAATATATGGAGCTTTCAGGGGTTGGTAACTCTGATAGAAGGAACGTCTCATCAATTTGCCACCATTTATAAAGGAAACAACTTTTCTAATCTCAAAAAATCATTGCTTAGTGTCCCCAGATTTTAACTACAAATACTAGATTTAATCCTAACAATTTGAAAACATGAGTGTTTATTGTTCTTGAATTACAAGGGAGGTTGAAATCCATTCCAAATCTTGGCTGCAGCCTTCACTTTCCTGAGAACATACTTTCACTTGTAACAACAGCTATGTAAAATTCAATATTTTAGGACTTAGGATCTTTTGTCTTCCGGCCAGTTTTAAACCTAACAAATAAAAGTGTGTTTCTAGGCCTTAAAAATATCCTCTGCTTCACATTTTAAGAAAGAAAAGAGATAAGGACTATTCTAAAAAAATGTTTCCAGCCGACTAAGTTGTTCCCAGTTGTGGCTGTGGAAAACATGCAGGGTGATACTTAAACTATTTGGGACTTGATCCCTGAAAGTTCACCAGCACAGACAACCTTATTGAGATGCAAACATCTGACAGTCAGCATTTTTGCATTGGGCATTCAAACCACCTCACCACAACATAACTTCTGTTAATAAGTAACAGACTGACTGTAAGGATCATAGAACCATTTTGGCATGTAAAAGACCCAACTTTTTTCAGAGAAGGGGAAAATATCTTGCAACAATAGCTGATGCAGCTACAGGCTACAGCCCCAATAGTAAATCATATTTAGTAACGTACTGCAAATAAATAACACTCTCATTGAGTCTCTTCTGAATGATTGTTGGGCTGAGTGCTAATTCCTACAGTATGTAGAAGGGAGCAGAGGAAAGAATTGGTATCCTGTTGGTTGCACAGGTCTCCCTAGGAACAATCCTACCACTGAATTGTAGGAGGTTTTTTCACAATCCCTGTCATGTAAACAAATTATTTTTGCATTAATAAACGAAAACTGAACATTTTCAAGAACTCTGCTATATATACTATATATATATTATCAAGTGTGTACTGTGCTAAATAACTGTAGCGCTGGTAAGAAAGTTTTCAGTATTCAGCATCTTTCTTGTAACGTTTCTCACTTCACAGGCAAGTTTCATATTGAGTTTAATCACAGAACAATCCAATCCTATATGATTTGGACTATTCCCTTGTCTTCAGGTATTTAGGTAAACCCAGAAGCCTCAACTCTGAAGTTTTTCCTACCCAAACAACCCTCCCTCAAAAAGAATTTTCCAAAGAGATATTGGAAGCAAGGTAAATGAGCAGCATAAGTCAATGAGTGATCCCCAGGAGGGGAATGAAAGTTGGTCAGGTGACGAAGCATGGAGGACACCACAGAGGAAATGCTTTGGTTTTGGTTTTTTTTGGAAAAATATATTTCTCTCTCTATATAGAAAGATATATACATTACAACCCTAAGAGTCTTCAAAACACATACAGTTACAGAAAGACATACCCATTACATGTACCCACATTTGCATGCACCCATTCCACTCCTCACACCCATGGTCCAGTGCACCCATCCACATTCCTTTCACCGTTACAATTACACTGTCCCTCTGTTTAGTCTCTAGCCTCTCTCTAGTCTTTTAGTTCATGTCACTGTGGAGCCAGGGGCTCCATCATGCAGATGAAGGGGACCGGGGAGAGCAAAGAGCCCTGCCAGATCCCTGACTCTGCTGCAGTCTGCATGCTCAGGAACCTGTTGACCAGCACCACACTCCTCATAAGAGATGCATCAGAGCTAGGTGGCTAAGCCCATAGCTGTCATGTGTAGGGTAGCCAGTCAGGCACTGGAGCACTGTGGTGTTAGGCACCGGGGGCACTTACACACATTGGGAGCCTGCTCTGACACACTGGAAATCCAGCGCCTCGGAGCAGACTCAATTCCTCAAAAACCGACACGCTCCAGCAGCCTTCTGCATCACGTGTATCAGTGGTGCAGCGTGCCTCCGCACTGAGAAAACAGCAGCAGTGCGCTTTGAAGTAAAATGAGTCCAATGTGCTTTAGTTCAAAGCTCACCACCACCATTTTCTCAGCGGAGAGGCATGCCGCGCCACTGATATGTGTGATACACAGGTGCTTTTAATTAGCACAGCTCACCAATCAAATAGCTTTTAATGAGTGTGGCTTACTAATGCCATATCAGAAGCACGGGTAAAAAAGCCCTGTATGCATATCGTGACAAAAATCTCTGCAAGACTTTGACCTTCTGAATCCCTGTAGAGTTTTCGGAGCCAGAGGGCTTGAGTAGGAGTGCAACCCGGGGGTGTGAGCGATGCCTGGGCTACCTGCCCCTACTTCCACAGGCACAGAGTAGGGCAGCCCTGCTCCTGAGGGGAGTGTCTGGCTCACACAGCCCCCTCTGTAGGGCGGCCATCATAGGGGACAGTCTGGCTGTCCTCTATTAATACAAAACCTGATGCCTTTATGTCCTCTATGAGAAATAGAGGGGACATCAAGATGTCGGGTTTGCTATCATCAGAAGACAGAGTAGCAGAAAACCGGAATGTCCTCTGTGATGGCTACCCTACCCCGCAGGAAGGAGATCGGCTTTGAGCCAGGGACAGACCTGGGCAGCTCCCAGCTTTGGCGCCTCCTGTCACCATCTTGTATTTGTGCTGCTGCTATTTGCCCTGGGTATGTCTGTGCATGCACAGTCTGGCATGTGACAAAAGGACCCAGCATAAATGCCGGCCCCAGCAGCCTTACCTGGTTCCTGGGGGCCTCCAGTAACAATGAGCCAGCCGCTCAGAGCCTGGCCAGCAGCCAGAGCATGGCTCTGGCTGGCCATACTCCAGTTTCTGGTGGTGCATGCTGCTGCCGCCAAGTGCACCACTCTGCTTTTTTAGTGGGGGGTTTTTTAACCCAGGATGTCCTGGTGTAAAAACCCCACCACACTGCTAATTAGCAGTGCGGTACACAAGTGCACATGCACCATGTGCAGTTTGCAGCACCTCAAATGGCTTTGAGGCTCTGCAAACCACACACGCATGCTCATGGGGACATGCCCATGGATTCCAATTTGAAATCTGTCTTTGGGTGAGTCACTGTTCTAGATAGACAATCACACCTTCTCTCTCTGAAGCATCTTTCCTGCTTCTCGAGTACTTAAAGAGATTTTTTATTTGTCCATGCATTTGTAGCTGCTTGTTCTTCAGATTCCCTCTTAATCTCCATTTTACATGTTATCTGCCAAATTCTGTTATCACTTGACCTAGGTTTCATTTTTTAAAAGAACAGCGCAAACAAACTACCATTTAACATGATATTTTGCTTGCCCTTGTTCTGAGCTATGTATACCAGCTACAACACAGGCAAGCTATGCTGAGGCAGCATCCAAGATGATTTTCTATGAATTTTAATTTCCTCACTCTTCCATTCAGCTTGTTGTTATCAACTTCATTTATTTTTTAAATCCCTCTTCTGAACTTAAGTGTGGTAGTACCTGCCTTAAGACAAAATCCCTCTTTGCAAGAATTTCATGTTATATTAAGTACTAGTTGTTGTAGCTATATTTATTTTCTGATTTAACTCCTATTATATGCAAATATGCACATCATAAAATTAATCTAGTTTTACTGAACAACAAATATTATACACTTCTACAAAGTAAGGCAACGTATAAGGTATCTTTTGAAAGTTTTAGCCCCTGAAAGCAGACCACTTCCATTTCTTTTATAGAAGTGAAAAGGGTTTCTTTGGATAAACCCATTTGCTAACCTTTTATGCAAGAAAATAATTTCAGCTTAATCCAGTAAATAGCACAATACTGGTAAGTAATATTTTGGAAAGCTAGATGACTTTTTATTTAAAGATTTCAAAACACTTTAAAGATACATATTAATTAGGCCTTAATACCCTCGTGAGATTATGACCATTGTCTGGTCTGTGTTTTATGGACAGATAAAATGAGCCACTGGGTTCTGGACCCAGGTGAAACTTGTCAGTGACAGAGCTAGAATTTATACATTTCCTGACTGATGATTTAATCCCTCTCACTCTGTAAAGCAAATATTGACCACCTCAAAATAACTGTAAAATCCTTATTGATGCTATAAATATTCCATCCTCAAAAGTTATGCATATTAGCTTTTCCCCTGAAGTGATAAGCAATAGAAAGCCCAAACTTCAGAGACACAGAACATGAAACTTTCTGAAAGAAGAAAACCATTTTTTCCTCTAAGTTGTGGTTTGTTGCTTGCATTTAAATGTAGCAGAAGTACAGTACTGGCATGGTAAAAGAAAAATGAAAAAGGATTAGCTTTAATTTATGAATTGGCACATGCATAAAAAGTATTATGTTATCTGAAAGTATAGATTCTGGAAAAACACAACTTTAAACACATGGAAAAGGTCATTGCTTTGTAACATGAAAGCCGAAGGAGTTTAATCAGAACCCCATGATTGATAAACTGTCCCAGAGTGAATAAATGTAAATGTGTTGCCAGTGAGTAATGGCAAGTAATTAAAAGTCCTCCTGTACTGCCATCAGATTTAATATTTTTGTTTGTTTTGCTGTTACCAATATTACTACAGTACTGTTTACCATAACATGTAGGTGCTTCACATCCTTAAAATAGTTGAAGTGTGTGATGCTTGCAGACAGTAGGCAAAACAAGTATGGCTTTATAAGTTTGTTGGAAGTAATATAATCTGTAAACCAAAAAATGTATGTGGGAAAATAATAGTGTCATTCCCATAAAAAGAAGTAGAATTATAAAAACATAAATTCAAGATAACCTGTTTTTATCTGAACAAAAATAATGACACTTTTTACAATGTATAGTCTGTTACACCTTCACTTGCAGCTGTCATATTTTGTGGCAGCTTCCGCTGACCTTCATTAGTATTTAACATAAAATCTTTGTATGTGCCACAAAACTGAATACAAAATTGCTAGCTATCATCATCTTTATCAACAGCTGGAGTGCCTGACACTCTTCTTAAAGACAGTGTCCTCTAAAACATTCACGTTTCTACCAGCCACATTTAACACACAAATTAAAACCAGGTTCTCACTGTTTTCAACTGGTTAAATAGAACCCAAAAGACATTCAACTTCTGGCCCCTTTATATCTCTAAATATAAAGTATGAAGATTCCTTAGACCTGAATAATCAGCAGCATTTTACTGGCTCTCTCTGTCAGTTGCTGGCTTGTTAGTACCAATTAAGAGAAATTCAGAAACCTTTAGATTCTCTCTCATCAACAGCTCTATAAATCTATTTTGATGGTCCAAAGGACTAGTGTAGTATCAGTAAGTCAGCATATGCCCTGATTCTACATTAGATAGTATGTGGGATGTTGGGATGTTGCTATACCCAAGAAGTGCATTGACTACACCAGGACTGTGTGCAGCCTCAGCCCGCCTGTAGCGCTCTGTGCAGCCATACAGAATGCATTGCCAAATATAACATGGCCATGTCCCAAGAGACATGTTAAGGTTGACATATCCCCTCAAAGAAATGTCAGCTAGCAACTTGGCCCTGGTAGAAATGCAGCAGATACCACATGCAGAATCTAGTGTGATGCTATTAATATGCTTTTCATAGATCCGCAGATGCTTTAGAGATTTTTGAGTTTTTTTCTGTACCGCACTATAGCGGTATTTTGGGAACAAAAATCAAAATATCCCAAATTAGTTTGATAATTTGTTGTGTATTACAAAAAGGAAGGGAAGCACATGGGTAACTAGGAATAAATGAGGAGTGTAAGGCTAGTAATAAGAGTGATGGGAAAAAAAAGGCAAGGGCCAACAAAGGAGAAATAAGAAAGGGGCGGCAGGATTAATCAAGGGGAGTGGCTGTGAATCCATTTTAGCAGGGGAACAACCTGATAGAGAAGCTAGAAAGGGGAGTAGGAAGGCAGCAGATACAGAACAACTGCACTAGGGAAGAGATCTTTGGCTGGTGCGCTTGAAACAGGAGATGGAAGACCAGTAGAAACACAGCAGGAAAGGAAAGGCTACAGCAAGGGTTAGCAACCTAACCCTTGCTGTAGGGAGCAGGGAGCCATTGGATTCAGCCCATGGATGTGGGGCTTTCCTGCAAATTTGCTGACAAGGGGGGCTTGGCAGCAGTCGCTTTTCTCCTGCTACCACATGGAGAAGGACTGGCTGCAGGCACTCTCCTTATGCCGCTACAGTGAAAGCTATGATGGGTGCTTTTTCTGTACCACCACAGCGAAAAACAGTGATGTCAGCTGGCTTCCCCCCTTCCCACCCACCTCTGAATCACTCCCAGTCCACTAAGCTACAGGAATAGAGAAATGAATGAAGGGAATTAAGTGCAGGGAAACTTTATAGACAGAAGATAGCTGCAAAAGCCGAGGCAGCAACGTAGGCAGAGCTGGGAGACAGATGGCCAAGAAGGAGCTGAGACGACTATGAAAGGACAGAGGGGCAGAGAGGAGTTGGTGGGAAGACAAATAGCTCAGGAGGAAAAGAGGGGGCAGACAAGTTTTATGTGATCAAAAGGTTGGTGGTGGTATGACAGGAACATTGCAGCAGCTTGTTGCCTGAGCAAAGTGAGCTTTTCTACGCAGTGGTGTTTCTCTCTATGCTTGTAACATGATAACATTTGAATACCACATCTGATACATTCCAAAACCGTAGGGACCATTCTAGGCATCAGTGAGCAGAACCCTGTTGACTGTGGGATGATACAGTGAATGGCTTACCTCCCACAGAGAAGAAAAGAAACAAATGAAATATACTGGGATGAAAATGGCATAAGGATGCACACAGGTCCTCTAGCTTGGCGGGAGGAGAATGGGGGAAAGGGATATGGGGGAGAATTGTACAAGGGGAAGCATAAAAAGCCTCTGCCATGATGGGGAATGGGAGGAAGGCAGGCATGAAAGGGCACAAAGAGCCCCTGGGGTAAGGGAGTTTGCAGGGAGACTCGGTAGTAGAACAGGAAGAGATATGCAGGAAACTTCTAGGGCTGTGGGATACAGAGGCTAGCACACTGATCCCAACATGCTACAAAGTAGGTGAGCATGCTTGATTTCTGTATGCTGAGCACTTCGTTGAATTTCAGCTGGCAGCCCAGAAGTCTAAAACTTTCCTGTTACTAAGCTCCTGTGCCATATAGCAGTGTTTTTCAACCCGTGGTATGCGAGACACAGGCAGCAGGTACGCGGGTGCTGCATTTTGGTTTTTGCCTGCTTGGACCAGAAGTTTTGGCCGCTGCCCCTCCCGCTGTGTCCGGTGCGGCGGGGTTTTCCCTCCCTGGCATCAGTGTGCCAGGGAATAAGGAGACAGGTCCCACACAGGCTGCTGTGCCCCAGGCTGCGGTGAAAAAAGTGGAACTTGGCTTATGGCAGCAAAACCAGAAGTGCCACATTGGGACTCCCGGTTTTGCTTCTGCTGCATCAATCGGCAAGGGGTACATAAGATACCAAAGGTTGAGAACTGCTGCCATATAGCACCCTTTAGTGAGCATTTAGTAAAATACACTACCATCAATCTGCCTCTCTCTGCTTCCTTTGTGTATAAATTAACTTTAGATTTCTGCTCAGTTGAAAACAGCACTTCTGCTCTATCAGAATATGTTTAACATTCAAAGTCAGAATTTCTCTGAGCAATTATTTTTGAGCCATTACTATATACTTTTGCCAAAAAAAGCTATAGAAAACCACACTGCCTTCCCAGACAAATACCAACCAGATTTTGTAGACTTGCATTAGTTTCTAGATCAGTTCATTCAGAAGGGTGGTGGCTCATCCTACCAGGCACTGATAAACTCTGGGCAGGACTGGAAAAGCTTTCTGGTGCCATCTGCTGGCTCACTTTATGATTCATAAGCAATAGCTTACATATGCATGTTGACATTTCACCTTGGAAGACACTCAAAAATGAGTCCCAGCTTTTTATATGACTCAGTAAAGTGATATAATAGCACTAAACATTCACCCTACAAGTCAATCCACATAAACAGCTTTCTCTTATAATTTTTATTATAATATGAAAAAATCATATCTATTTTTTGTGGTAACAATTTGAGAACAGCGGGTCTATCAACACCAGGGGGATTTACATTTTTCATAATGCAGTTAACATCTTAATAGAAATTGTCTTGTGAACACTTCCCCTTACATGAAACAGCAGTAGGAGAAAAAAGTTTAATATAGTTCTAGTTTCTTTAATGGAATTTAATAGCTAGAAAGTGGACAGGGGGCAGGAGGAGCTGACACCATAAGATGGCACACTTCTCTAGTGACCACACCATGAGAAACACTGATTTGTAGTCATAATTACAGTTTTAGGGGTTGGGCTAGTTTACACTCCTCCAACATTTGTTACTTTCAATATTTATTAATGAGTGCAAATCTGTGTGGTTAAACTATTTGCTATGCCTATGGCACCAACCCAGGCACTTAATGTAAATGGATCTGGACAACTTCATTTTCATTGGCTTTAATTGGGTCTTTCTGGTGAAATACTTAGAAGGTAGTTAAATCCATTCATTACGTGAATTTGTGCCAATTGATGTAACGACCACACTCTCCTTTTTCTAGGAAGATCTGAGAGACTCATTCTCTGTAAGTTCCTTTAGGGGGATAAGCAAGGAGAGAGAAATAACTATCAGGTTTTAGTGAGTGCTCCTCCCTCTTTTCTGCTTTATTGAAGCTGTAGTGCTGTGAATCCCCGACACACAGCTGCCCCATGAGCCTCTCCCTTTGCTTTGAGATAAGATAACAGAGATTTTATAGGTGCAGGTCCACAAAGAGAAATTCCTAGAGGCAGAGGGGGTCAAAGACAGGTGAACAGTCTCAAGTTGCCACCCTATCTCCTGCAGCCTTTTTTCCCACTCTCCTGGCAGGTAGAGAAGCCCCTCCATATTCCTACTTCAGCCTTCTCAGTTTGTAGCCCCGACCCCTATAGAACAGGCAATCGTATGGCAAAGGCAGCTGACTTCTGCACTGCAGACAGAGGATGAGAGAAAACCATGCCAAGACTTCCTTCAACCCTAGGGCAGTTAAAGGACCAATGAGGCCCACTGCATCCACATCATTCAGCTGGAATCTTCCTTCCAGTTTTTCTTTTTCTAAGACCAAGCCCCTGCCTTTACTGCGGACTGCTTTGATCACAACAGTCCTTTGTTAATTGTTTTGAGAACTATTTGAGTTTAGAACTTGATGAGTTTATGATCCTTGGCCTGTTATGGGAGCTGACTAGACTCGTTAAATGTTACAGACACAATAAAATTATCTCTGTGCTGCTAGAATACTCGTCACCCAAACTCTGTGCTCAGCTGCTGGCTTATTTTTATCCTGTTCAAATGTGACCTACAAAAGATTGGTGGAAATGCAGTGCAGGCGCTGTGTGCAGTATGCACCCCAGACTGATCCCATGTGCCTTCCCAGAATGCCTTGCACTCCATGACACAAACCTCCTATACTTGCTGCTCTGCATGCTACCTTTTGGGGAAGGATGAGAGCGGTCTCCAGGCATATTATTCAGATGTTATACCTCTGCTCTCTTGTGTTACATTTTTTTCTAGTTCAGTAGTTATCATAGGCAGCTCCCAGCTTGTTTTTTTCGGGTTTTTTTGGGTTTTTTTGTAGGGAAAAAAGCTGGGAAAGTATTTTTTCCCCCAGACAAGTGTTTCTGGCCATATTTAAGTAATGAGCTGCTATTTGCGATTACTAATCATTAGAAAATATTTGCATTGGGCCAGGCTGATTTTCTAATCATGTTAAGAGTTCAATGTTAAATTGATTTGTTCCAGGGGCGCTCAACCTCTGGCCCATGGGGCTTCTCCCCACAGACAGGGATATTTGGTGATGGAGGAACAGTGGCAGCTAATACTGCTACCCTTCCCCACTGCCAAATTCCCAAGCCTCATGTGGCAGACTGGACCTGAGCCATACCCGCCCCCCACCTACATGGCTAGATCAGGGCTGGGCTCCCTCCTTCCTCCTGTGCAATCACTGTGCATCAGGGGCAGGCAATTATTTTGGGTGGAGGGCCGCTTACTGAGTTTTGGCAAGCCATCAAGGGCCACATGACAGGCAGCTGGGGCAGATGCATATTAATTTTCTAAATTTTTTTTAGGGGTCCTGCAGACCGGATAGAATGGCCTGGCAGGTTGCATTTGGCCCGCAGGCCACATTTTGCCCACCTCTGCTGTACATAGTGGAGAAAGGAACTAATGGCTTGGAAGCAAGGTTTGCAGTTGGCTAAACCTTATTCCAATGTGCAAAAATTGGTCCCTCATCAGCTTTTTTTTTTTTTAAACCGCATGGGGTTCTATTTCTAGGACAATGGGGGTAGGAAGGGAGGAGACATTTCGATGATTTTGGACTAGATTCTGCCCCTTTCCCAATTTCATATGGTTGACAAAAAAAAAAAAGTTTTACTTTCCAAATAGTTCTTCTAAGTGAGAAAGTCAAACAGCTGCCAAAGAGCTCCATGTTTAATTTGAAGGTTGCACTTGACAGCCAAGAAGGAACCCATTAATGAACTCTGTTCTATTGAAATTCATTCCTGTTGGCCCTGGACATGCACAATCACAAATACTCGGATATCAAGGAAGTGGGAAGACTCTGTGGACACCTAATTATGAAGTCAGTGCCACAGGAGGCAGAGGTATGCTCAAAGCATATATTCCTCAGCCATTAGAGATCCAGTTTTCAAAGAGAGTTGGAAAATATGCTTTTATGCTGCAGCATTTTTACTAGATGAAACTCTGTGTAATACATGGGCAGATTATGTTTGGGCATGTAAAACTGCTTTCATCTGTACTGCCTTTCATTTTTTTAAAAATCCTTCTCTAGTCTTATTCTGGCCAGAACACTATAGCACCCTTTCTCCATAGTTATCGTTACAGGCATCATCCATGCTTTTCCATTTCAGGCTTAGGCTGCAGAAGTACATTTATCTGGCTCTTGGTTTCTATATAGAACTGAAGGGGCCATTTTTTATATATAGCTGGAACCTGTCAGTCCAGAATCCTCCCTTTCTCATCACAACATTTTTCCACATCTATAGTTGACATGGCACTTAAAAATTTAAGGCAGCTCATAAAAGCATTCTCTGGGCCTCCTTGCACTCAAACTCTCTTGTCCCAAGCTTGCTGAACATTAGAGTGAGAAGCAGTGTCCCATTGTTTGCTCAACTTTGAGGGTTTTGTTACACATTAATTTTAATTTTAGGCATCTCCTAGAGTTCTTAACTCCTGGATTGTCTACACATTAACACATGAAACTACTTTTAAGCATACTTTAGGCAGCTTAAAATTATGCCACTCCAGAGCAGATTTATCTCTGACCTGTGTTACCCAGGTTGTGTTCCATGGACATGTGGTGACTCCCCACAGATGAGTCACCCAAGTTGCAGTCCTTCAGTATCCCAGGATGTAGCATCCCCTGCTCCACCCTCCTGTTCTGTGGACTCATTTTTCATCTCTTGAACTCTACTGCCCAGGGGGCACTTCTGGCACCAAGACAACTACCCTTGTCACTCCCAGGGGTGCGACCCCATGCAAACCACCTGCAGAGCACATGCCAGCTAACCAGGTCGCAGGGCACAGATGGGTCTGGGAGTGGGGTGGGGAAAACAAGGTAGGGGGCCAGATTGGGTCCCCATGAGCTGGAGCTTCCTTCCTGGGGCAAGGGCAGCAGCTCCCCACAAAAGCACCTTTCCTCACTGCTCCCAGCTCCCAGCCACCCAGGGAAGCACAACCCAACATTTCCCATGGCCTAATTCCAATCTTTTAAAACATGAGACCTTTTATTCACTTTTTTTTTTTTTTTAACTCTTTTACTTTTTATTTTCTGCTTCAGTGGCTGACTTGATTCATTTTACCTCCATCCCACCATACCCATTTCCCTTTCCACCTCCCATTTCATTACCCACAGCCATCCCATTAATTCGACATCTTTCAGCTTCAAGTTCCTGTTCCATCTCTCTCTCTCCCCTCCTCTCCCAACTCAACTCACCTCTCCAACACCCATACTTTTAGAGCAGGGATAGAAGCCTATCCTGGCTCACCAGCCTCTCTAGTGGCAAGTCACAGCTGTGCAGGTGGGGACAGTGAAAGGTTTTTGGCTTTGAGGTGCGACTGCTCCAAACTCAAGCTAGCACTAACACTGATCAACACTTGAGCAGCTCAAATTGCAGTATGTAACAAGGCCCTGAGACAGGTTGGGTAAGAGAAGAACAAAGCCTACAGGTAGACTGGCATAACCTGCCTATGCCAGTGTTTGGATTATAAAGGTTGTTTGTGCTATGCATTTTAGCAAACTAGATTGGCACACTCATATTTCTAATTTAAGTAAAATGGAGGTAAGCACAAAATTTTCCTGGTTTTAGGGAAGAATGGGTGTTTTGGCTAATTAAACAACAAAATAAAATGTAGTTTAACTATACAAAATAAGATTACCAAATAAGTACCACAGAGTTGAAAAAGAACAACTTCAATTAAAGTCTGTCCCAGTGCACTTCTGAAATCAACATTTCCTGCTTTGCACGGAGACAAATCAAAACTTATGGGCTTTCTGCAGAGTAGGCATGCTCAGTTTAGCCAATAAACTGAACCATGAGTGCACATGTCCCCCCCAGCAATCAGTCAATGACAGGGTGGATGCAGGGGATCCCCCGTGGCCAATCTCACCAATTGATCGCTGCGGTGAGCGTGGCTGGTCAGATGGGCCACTGGCACTCTCAGGGGGTGCACGTGCACCCCTGTGCACCCACTACATGTTGCCACTGAACTGAACTGCTAGGACATGTGCTTGTGATGTAAGAGACCTGGTTCTGGTATACTACAGATCAAATGAGAAATAGAGAAAACTTGCTTTCAACAACATGGTGAAGGTGTGAAAGGGTGAAAGGGCTCCGTATAGTGGAATAGGTGGGATGCAATAAATAGCATACCTGAGAAAAACTGCTTTTCCTCTGCCTCCTCAACAGTTTATTGCCCCTATTCCTCCAGTATGTTGAATTTACTCCAGAAACAAAGCAATTTGTTGTGGCCCTGGGGTTGCTGGCATTTAGAACAGGGCAGCAAACGGTTTGAAAGATGTATTGTGCTGCGTTGCTTGTTCCTGATAAGCTTCAGTAAACTCTCAAGAGAGGAGGTAAGACACAAATAAGAAGGGTTGAAATAATTAGAGTTGGAATGTGAGGCTTTTGTCCCTGCTATAATTATCCAGTCAGAATAGAAACATTAGACATCCAACAGGTGACACTTAAAAAAACCTCAAACAGTTCCTCTTTTTTCTGAAGAATACATACTTGCCCTATCTAATCAGTAGTGGCAGCAGAATGGGGAGGTGCGGACACAAGAATAGCAGATGACTTAATTGGTGTGGCAGCAGCAGTAGCAGCAGCTCTCCCTTCCCCCCTCCCTTATTAGGTAAGAAATTCATTAGGATTTTTTAATCCCATTTTGTGTGAAAAAAACTGCAGTCCCCTTTGGAGCTGCTACGCATTCTTGGTCTAAATTGATGAAGAAGCAGAACAGAGTCTAACTGAAACAGGATTCTTTTGCAGCTTTTCACTATCACATACCAATGCTGCTCTTGTAAACAAGATGAATGCAGAATGGACACCTGCTTAATAACACTCTTCCCTGCTATCAGTGACTTGGCCTGAGGCCCGAAGTGAATAGCCAGCTAGAGCTTAGAACTGTGCATGAATAAAGAGATTTTTTTGCTGTGACAAAAAAACTTGATAAAATGGGTAAATGTGGTTTCCCCAAACCCCAGAATCTAAAGGCTACATATTCCCATATGGAGACCTATTATTCAAAAGTAAAGCCCAACTTTCTGGAGAAGCAATTCTAAATACCCAAGAAAATGAGATTCTCATAGAATAAAACAAAATTTAAAAAAATTTTAAAATTATACTGTGATTATTATTCTGCAGGGTTTTTTTCTCCTCATACAAGAAGATTCTCTAGAATTTTTCGGTACATGCAATTTAGAGCTCAAGAACCAAAGACGTCTTCAACACACGAAGACATAAGCTAGGTTGGTTGTGGAGGCAGTTTGTGCATTTCATATGAACAGATGTAAAGAAAAGATCCGCAAATGCCTTTTGGAGTTATGTGCTTAAAACTATCGTGTACAGCAACAGATAGTATACAGGACTCAATACTACTTTCTTGATTATACAGCAACTTGCTAACTGTATCCAGTTCAACAGTGAAATTCATGTTTGCATTATGGGGTGGAGGGGGAGGGGGGAAGAGAGAAAAGCTGCCTTTCCTACTTGTTTACTTCAGAGGAAAGCAAACTGAAATAAAAAAATGTTTAATCTACTTGCAAAACTGAAAGTGGTGCAACTGGCCGGTAGGTCAAAGTTCACTATTGCCTTTAATCTTTACAGGATGACTTTAGTATTTGTGGATTCTACCCTCCTGCCCAGCCATAATTACAAGGAAGAAAAAAAAAGGTTGAGGAGAAAGGGAAGGGGGAAATGATTAAATCCAATTCAACTAGATATTGGACAACAGGGTGCCTGTACACATGTGGGATGCCTGCTCTGATGCGTTCTAATTAGAATGCATCACAGCAGACTCAATTAATCCAGTCTGCTGGAGTGTCCCAATGCGAACGCTCCAGCAGCCTCACCGTCATGTGCATTCAGCACCCCCGTTTCAAAATGGCAGTGGGAGTGCTTTAACTAAAGCACTCCCTGCACCCTAGAGCACATGTGTAGACATCTGAACTTTTTAATCAACCTCCCCAATTCATTCAAAGGACAGAATCTCATGCTTTCCTCTGAGCAAGGGTTTACTCAAGTATGAATCAACATGGTAGAGTAGGTCAAAATGCATGCAATTACTTCTCTCTACCCAGAAGACTTGAGGTAACCTGATGACCTGCAAGTAGCTCTCATTCTAGGTTTGCCACTCTTTCCACCCTCATCCCTCTTCCCAGCAACAGAACTAGCAAACAAATTCAGCTCCCTCACCTGGTGAAAGGTGTTGTGGCTCAGTTCTGTGCTGCCATTTGTGTTTTTCTCACAAGGGAGATTTCCCTAGACAGTTATGCCAACTGTGTTGGTATTATTTCTTCAGGTCGCATCTTTTCGATTGAATGGAAGCTTCCTGTCATACCTTGCATTTAATAAAAATGATCTGTTGAAAGTTCAAGGGAAACAGAGGAGGATGCCATGAAATTAGCTCTTCCTGACATCTTACACTGTAACCTGCTGTTGTGGCTCAGTGGTAGAATCCTTCTCTGCCACATGGGAGACCTGGGTTTGATTGCTGGACATGTACATAACTACAGCCATCAAGGCACTGAACATTTGGACTCAGTCTAGCCTTTGGATCCTGTCTCAGTTGCCTAAAGAGGGGATGGAAAGTCTGGGCCGCCTCTATTCCTCCAAACTCCTGCCTAGGTGTGTGTCAAAAGTCCTAGTGACCTGTAACACATATACCATGATCCAGAACAATCAATGGTTGTCTATTATACTACATCTTCCACCAGCCCCATATGTCCTGAAACAAGTGTTCTGCTTGCAGAAGTGCCCCACCAAAAAACCTCAAAATATGCCATTTTCCAATTTACAAGCCAAACAAATACAGGCTTACTTTCTCATTTAATTTAGTTTTAATACAAAACTGTTTTTCCCATCTTTTTTTTTTAAAAATGATGCCAAAAGAAGATGATGATAAGCAGGCGACAAGCAAGATGAAGACCGGTTTGGGACTGCC
Organism: Crocodylus porosus; assembly: GCF_001723895.1. Lineage (NCBI taxonomy): Eukaryota > Metazoa > Chordata > Crocodylia > Crocodylidae > Crocodylus > Crocodylus porosus. Next base: position 72,716,983 of record NW_017728931.1, on the reverse strand, counting down.
ATAGAACTGGTTTGTTATGCTTACAAGAACTCAAAGCTGATTTTTACATAATATTATCCCAAATGAGCCAATTCAAATGTAGAGAAGCACTCAATGACTAAACACCAGGTGTTACTTAAGTTTGATTTGTGCAGAGAAAAGAACAGGAAGCAGCAGTGCACAAAAGTTAGTGAATGGTACATAACTGAAAAAATAAATCTCACCAAGTCTTTTCTTTTTGGGTGGGGGGCGGGGGGTTAGGAGGGAGATGGCGAAGGGCTCAATGGTGGGTGGGTGTGGGAGGAATTGGGAAAGACAGAAGGTTGTGTCATGAAAGTACATGGATACAGACTCAAGTTCCAACTCCTAGTTCTTTAGGCAACAATCAGCATCTGGACAACCCAAGACGACACCCTTGGCATCTCTTACAGGAGCAGATATCCCCTCCTATGCTTTGTTGCTTATTCAGTGGGGGACCTCACATGGCTTTCATTCTCTCATTCTTGTGCATTATGGCCAGATTAATTGTTGGAGATCATATGGTGCTACTATAACTTTCAAGCACTGCACTCACGAGTGATGTTAATTCTGCCACAAAAGATCCTTCTCCATTCTGGAATAAATCCACCTAAAATTACACAGTCTCAAATGACCATCTTCTGTGCATCGCCCATTTTTTAAAGTTTAGGCTGTGCTCGTATTCCCATCATCCCCAAATAATGAAACAGATTCTTAATACAGTATTTTGTTATTAGTTCCTGTATTTTTAGGGATATATTTTGTCTAAGGAATTTATGGTTGATAGAATTTAATTGACCAAAACATTTCTGGGGGAGGCCAACTAATGCTACAAAATAATCAAGCAGATTAAGCAGGTGCTCTAGATTCAGTGTTTCATTTTCACTCTTACATACCACATTAAAAAAATGGTTCTCAGTTAGGTTCTGCATACAGACAGGTTTATGTAAAATATATAAACATTTGTCCAAGTTGTTACAGATTGCATAAATATGGCATTTTTACTGTTGCCTTTACAGATGTGCATGTACATCAATGTGCAAATAATCACAACTGGATTACAATCTTTGAAAAGCACTTGAACTTTACATCCAGGTAAAGCAATGACTGAAAAAAATGCCCACTGAAGGATTTAAATACCAAACTCATAACAAGGTCTAAATGTCTTTTCAGTAAAACTTCACACATTTAAAATAGTTTGTATTCATTTTATTTGTATATGTCAAAATACATTTTTTTTCCAAAATAGTGGGTTTTGCAACTAGTTTCATGCAGATACAAGGTCTGCTCAGTACTACCAATAAAATCAATGTAGCACAGTAGCCATTCGGTTTTTAGATATAAAGAATAAATAACCTAAATATAAAACACTAAAATATTAGAAACACGTATTTAGTCATTCACAGGCACCCAACTTTACCAAATATAATCCAAAATATGCCCATCTGTCTTGTAACAGAATTCAAACACATTGCAGCCATTCAAACTGGTCAATTCTCTGTTTAATGTTAGCATAAGACAATGGAAGGTTCCCTATATTCAGACCCACCTCTCATACAAATCAATTATAACAAGATATCTCAAACTATCCTTGTACCTTTTTAAAATCAAGAATCCTGAGCTTGGTAGTAAGAGCATAACCTTACATCTTCAAAAAACCAATCAACAGAAAGAGGACATGTCCTCTTTACCAAAACACGCCCTCCCACCCCCAATAAAACTAAACACCCCTCCCCAAAAAGTAGGCAGTAGAACACAATGACCTTTTTTAAATGAAGGGGTACAAATTCACATTTAATATAGTATACAATATAGTCAATAATACATTAGCTACTACAAGCTTTACAATGTACAATTTCTTTTAATGGCTGAACTGTTCAGTGGTTTTAGGCAATAGACTATGTGCCAATAAGATGTCATTCTTGAATGGTTTAGTGAAAATATAAAAGCTGTTTGTTTCTAACAAAAGCTATCTTCACTTACGTATTTTTAAAGGCCACTGAAATGTATAAAATGGTCTGACATGATGGTGGTATCAAATCAGATGCCTTTTCACATGGCAATAACAGTGCATATAAACATTAATGTGAGTGTAATGGGTTAGGTTTTTTCAAATGATTTAGTAACATTACTTTGGCTAGCACAACAGTTTTGGACAGCACTCAGATAAATACAGGTATGTGAAATGTAGTGAAGCAGTTATATTTATGCAACTTTTATCATGGTGAACACTATCAAATGAAAAAATGGGAGGAAAAGGTAATAAAAGTATTTTATATAGTTTAAACCTTTTGCAAAGATAGGGCTCCATACAATGTACAATGTCTAAAGTCTTTATACCATAAAAATTAATGAACTTTGTTAAACACAGTATTCTGGAGTAGCCTAATTTGCATTAACAGACATTTGCAATAGGGAAATATATTCAAGCATGCCACGTGGTGGTCTGAAAAAAAAAAAAATCAAAACAGTACACATTTATATATACAGCATCACTCAGTACCTGCTAAAATGAATGTGAAGATTACAGGATCTAACATCTTTCACTACAAACTTTTTCTTTAAAAAAAGTGACCAATAAAGGCAGAAAACTGGACTCTTAAAATAACTCTAGGTTCAACTGACTTTAAAGCATCTTGTATAGGAAATAAATGCATATTGCACAAACAGTGAAAGCAAATGTTCCACCAAACATCTCTGTGCCAGGTGGCTGGACAACACAGCTCTAGTTAGCTACACAACGTATTTTAAAGGGGTGTGGTCTCTGCAAATGGTAAAGCTGTGGAAAAAAAACACTGTACAGGAAAATCTAGTACATGAATAATTAGAAGGGGCAGGGGGGAAGCAAATCCAAACTTAGATGCAAAGAAAAAATTGAGTATAGAAAAACTTGAGAACTGTGGCACAACAAAAACATTATTGAGTAACTGTCTTCTGTGAGAGCTGAAAGCTTTTGTTGATGCAAAAGTGTTTATGTACAACTAAGGCTTACTGGTTAAATATCTGAGGCGTATCTGGCCTTGAACACTTTCCTTATATGCTGTGGCTGTAAACAAGATTTCTCAGTCATTTTATCTTCTCAGCAGCTGCATTTTAACAGAAACAATGGTCTTGATTAAAAAAAACAAAACAAAAAAAAACCCAACACACACACAGGTAAGAGGGCGTTTGGCAGGATATCTGAAAATGACAGTCTCCAAGGAATCTTCCCAGGCTTCCAGTGACTGCCGTGCTATGGTCCACTGGAGTTACTAGTTATGTGCAATACCATAATCTGCTGCTGTAGTAAACCTTTTATTTGGAAAGTTTGCTTATAACTCTGATCAAGGCCCCATTTTCATCTTTTAGCCTCTGGTTGTCTGCCTTCAAGTCTGGTAGCATCTAGCAAAAAAATTGAAACAATAGTTATTTGAGGTTACAACACAAAGCAAAGCAACAGAGTCAAACAAAGCTATCATGAGAAATAAAACCCTTACTCACACAGATTAGTCAGTTTCTTTCAACAAGAAAGCTACTTTCTGGCATGATACAGTCAGGCTATGAAACGGAAGTTTTCTTTGGCTAGGGCTGGCCACAAGTGGTCTCAGCCTACTCTAGGTGCTTTTGTGGAAAATATAACATTGCAAATGTTTGCAGTAGCCAAAAGTACTCAACCAATTTACACAGAATGAATTGAAAAGCAGTTCAAAATCCAAGAGGCCCATCTATACTAGCAGTTTACAAGATTTCAGGATTATTTAGTTCACCTAAGCATGGTCCACTGTGCTCCAATACATGTTACAACTTTTATAAGGCTCCAAAATCAAGCAGCCAAAGGTTAGGAAAATTCCAGAATTAAGTGTGTTTGTTACAGGGAATAAGGGGTTACGGAGCAGAAGCTAGCTGGGGTAAAAATCTGATAGGCACAGAGAGGTGTGGAGCTAGGGTGGAATGAGGTGGGAGTCATGCAGGATCAGAGGGGAATGGGACAGCCAAGGGGCAAAAGGGTGGGTTTTTTGCTATATATATAGAATACACCACTAGCGCCTGCAGCTCTAAGGATCTAAAGGATTTGAAAAGTGATGGCTAAACCCATGTGATTCCATATCCTCCCTCCCTGCCACAAGCCCAGCTATATTAAAACAACATTATTAAGGTTGTAGCACCAAGCACTCAAAAGGGAAGAGATACCAGAATGCCAAAGTCTGCTCTGCAACTATAATTTGGCCTCACCAAGGTATATTACAAAACACTACTGAGCTAATTATTTCCACAGTGCCCCTGTATCTTGACTGTGTAGTGAAGGAATAAGAACTGTAGGCCTCCTTGCTTTATTTGTTGTGGACACTGAAATGCATGTATTTATTTTGTTTCACCATCTCTGCCTTTTCCCTGGGTGGATGCATACTGCAGTACCATCAATACAATGGATGCAATAGCCAGAAACCACCTTCCTCCCTTTTTACTGTTCAATTTGTTCTGGGTCAATGGAAAGAAATTCTGATGAGGAACTGCAGTGCGCTTTGGCTGGTCAGGCTCAGAGGTAAGGAGGGTTTTTTTTGTTTTTCTTGTTTTATTTATGGAGCTAATCGTCAAATCAATTTGTTGCCCTATTTGTTGCAGATTGGTATGTCAGACTGCATTAGAAAACCATCAAGAGGCAGACATTACACACCATTAAAGAGGAGTAAGACATTAGCCTGAGTATGCATCCTCACAAGTGCTACATAGTTTGTCTTCTGCACAAACTGTGGGCGTGGAAGATGAGCCTCTAGCATCTCCACTGTCCTGTGTCAACTCATTGTCCAGTAACAGTCATTAAAAAGAATAAATGCATGCAGAAGCTTTAACAGTTTTTCTGGAGAAGTCCCAACCAAATGAGAAAAAATTTGCTAGAGGAAAGTGGGGGGCAGCTTGGCCTGAGCCTGACCCTGTGGGGGGGGTGGGTCATGACCTGGTCCCAGCCTGGCCTGCAAGGGGAAAAAGGGGGTGTGGGTCCACCCCAACCATGCCAGGAAAGAGATCATGGCCCAGCCCAGCTCCTCAGGGTGTAGACTGACTCCAACTGGGCAAGAAGGGCTTGGGGTTTGGGAATTTGGCAGAGGAGAAGGTGGCCATAGCAACAGTCCACTGCCAAATTTCCTGACCTGTGGGGAGCCCCGTAAGCCAGATGAGATGGCTTTGTGGCTTGAGCACCCCTCCTCTGTGTTGTTGGAATGTTGTTTTAGGGGACTACTCTGGAACGACAGATTGAAACATTTATGCTCCACACTTATAACTAAAGCCAACCTGGATCAAACTGCACCAACTGAGACTCATCCAAAACTTTCCTGGCACAACACAAGCCTCCTTACCGTTAGACATCTTGCAGCATGTCCACATGCACTTTTGGTTTAAATGGGCAGATCTTTAGTTAATGTCATGTAACGAGGCTCGTCTAAGTCATAGGTCTGATCTGACACATTCTGGTAGCAAACCAGCAGATTAAACTATGATGCACCTGTCAGCATTCTCTAGTGTAGATGAGCCTCTAGTTAACCCATGACTGTACATGTTGTATACACAATATATAATACAGTACTTCTCCCTTTTATTTTTCTGCCATCAGCCCATTCAATAAGCAAGGCCACACATGCACTAGTTTATGTTAGGCTAATTGGTAATTCTGCATAGTTTTAATTAATACAAAGTACCATTAAGTGGTCATTAAGCACACTTTAGTAGCCACACCCAAATAACTTTACAAAATTAACGTGTGTGTGTGTGTGTGTGTGTGTGTGTGTGTGTGTGTGTGTGTGTGTGTGTGTGTGTGTGTGTGTGTGTGTGTGGTTTAGGATTTCACAATTCTTGTCCATGGAACAATATTGCTTAAAGTAAGATTGCAAACAGGTTACACTCATGAATATCTCCAGCTTCCTTTCTCAACCACCTCACTGGATCATCTAGGGCCTGACTTTGTAAGCAGAAGTAGAGCTATGCACCTCTCTCTTGAGAAAGAGGAGTGTTTGGAGTGCAACTTACCACCTATTTTAAATGTTTATTTATTTCCATTTGACCCAGATCTAAAGGCATGCACTTTCAACCTTTTTCTACCAAAAGGGTATAGGCCAGTGGACTGAAAGGTCTGGACTACAAAAATGCCAAACTTTATTCTCTCTAAAAGGTAGTAAAAAATAGTTGCAGAGAAACAGATTTCATGAAGTGAAAACCAAAAATAAATATGAACAACACTGTGGAAAAGCTTAGGCTGGAAATTAGATGGTTTCTAACCCTCACAGCAGTGAAGTTCTGGAGCAGCTAGGAATACAAAAGCCAAAAAACTTAATTAGTTTTAACATGGAGCTTGATCAGTTACTTAAAGGGGCTACTGGACATGGTTAACTATGCCAGTAGAAGACTGGACCTAATGACTCAGGACATCTCTTCTGGTTTTATAGCCTTTTTGTTCTATGTTTCTCAAACATGGAGTAGTCCTGTTTCCTGAGCTATGGTATGGTAACTACCACCTTCTAAACAACTCTAAGAAACTGATTTTCAAGGATATTAGCATGACTGACCCCAAGCTGAAATAACCAAAGTATTTGAACAGTCCTGAGGGAGGGGAGAGGGGAAGAAGCTATTTTTGTTGCTAACCAAAACTAACATACCCAACTGTAAAAGAAAAGAAACCATTGATGTAAATAATGATTGTAAGTCCACAGGACTGGAACCAGTACCATGATCCTGACTAGTACAGTTTTGATTAGTTTCAGTTAACTATACTGAATGGAGAGAGGAAGACAGAGACAGTGAAGGAGAGGGAGACACCTCAAAAACAGAGATAAAAGGGACCTCAAGAGATCTAGTCCAACATCCTGCTAAAAGTGGGATTCATCCCCGTCCAAACCATCCTAGACAAATGCTTATCTAATCTGTTCTTAAAAATGTCTAATTACAGGGATTCCACACAATCACTCCAGATAATCTGCTACAGTACTAACTACCAACATTTAGGAAGTTTTTCCTACTATCCAAATAATCTTTGTTGCAATGTAAGACCATTACAACTTTTTTGTCCATTTATAAATCGCCCTTCTTCTTTATAAAAACCTATTAAATACCTTCTGTCTTCCCTTGCTCCAACAATATAATCCCAATTCTAGCCTTTCATATTATGTTTTCTAGAAGACCTCAAATAATTTTTGATGTTCTCCCCTAGACTCACTCCAATTTATCAACATCTTTCATGGTTTCCCAAAATTGGGCACAGTCCTCCAGGGGAGGCCTCACAGATACCCAGCAGAAAGGAAGAATTACTTCCCACAACTTTCATAGAACATTCGTGTTAATATATTCCAGTAAACTATTATTTTTCTGCAATAATTTTATGTGGTCGGCTCAGTTTGTGATCCACAATATCCCTCAGATCCTTTTCAGCAGTACTACAGTCTAGCCAGTCTTTTCCCCTTTTGTGTTTGTGCATTTGCTTCTCCCATCCCCTTGTTGAATTTTATCCTGTTTATCCTAACTATTAAGTATAATAGACTGGCTTTTGGATTTCCAAAGTATTTTCAACCCTGCAAAAGATCAAAGCAAAGGGGAGCATCTTAAAAGCTCTCCTGGTGCTAGCTCAAATAGTCTGAGCTCAGAATGTTGCTGAGTTTTAATAAAAAGTAACTATGCACACAGCCATACAACTCATGACATTACATCTTTCCATGAGGCATGAATACCATATCGAAACAATCTTTAAGTCAAAGATACTTCTGGAGCTGTCCCCTGCTTTACTGTTGAATACAAAATGACAAGTGACTTTGCTAGTAAGCGATATCAAATCACATCAATATGTATATAATAGGATCTGGAATGCTGGGTACCATGCATAAGCCACACTTCTGTAGTCAAGCAAAAAGTGAGTCTCCAGCACACAGGCATTAATAATATACGGCCAAAGCACTAGCTAAAGTTCAACACCTGCCTGGCTACACAAAGGAAGAGAAATGAAGGAAGAAGAAATTACAAGTCCACAGAATGCAGTTGCCTACAGGACCCTGAGAGCTTGGTAACCACTCTGGTCAAGGCCCTATTCTCAGCCACCAGCCGCTCATTTACATGTCTCAAAGACTGAATTTGCTTTACTTGATGTAGATTCTGCAGGAATTGCAAAAAGACAGGAGTGAAAATAAGACCAAAGCAAGTACAGTATGTTTAAAAAGAACCATAGATGAGAAGAACTGAAAGAAAACTTATATTGAGAAACAGTAAGTTTAAAGCAGATAACTAGCTGTGACAGGAAAGCATCAAACAAGTGGCACATTCTTGAAACGTAATTTAAGAACAGGCAGAAATTAGTCACAGCTTTGCAAAAGAGTTCAGGATGCATTAACAATGAGAGTTATTCCTGGAATTCTTTACTTAGCATTCTAATTACAGACTAAATCTCCTATTCAGAAGTCTGTAAATAATCATGTGCTTAACATATACTTTTACATGACTTTACAGCAAACAACTGGATGAAAGGTTAATCTTATAATTCAAAACATTCATATGCTGCTGAAAAAAAGCATTTAAAAAGTGGCAGTACCTATTTGTATTCTCTGCTCTGTTATGACTCTAGCAAGTCTGCCACACATCCCGATATTCCCTGCTCTAAAGTTCCTCATTACTAGATGAGAAATTTTTCTAGTGCTGAAATTCTTCTAGCTTTCTGTGAACCCCACTATTAAAACAAACTCTCAGAAGCATCAAATATTGTGTCCTTGGTTATGGCAAACTTCCTGGGCTCTGTCTCTAACCTAACTAGAACAACATGGCTGTCTTGTTTATTTCTCTGCTTGTTGCCTACTGTATCACCAAAAACTCAGTGCATGTATTTAGAAGTTGTCTTTGGAAGTTAATGTTATTATGGAACAGCAGAGGGAGCTCAAAATGAATTCAAGAAAGTTTCCTGAGTAATGAATATTGGGCATCAATTGCCTGGTGTCACTCAATTTGTGGAATACAAGATATTTCTAATTCACTGTATTCCATCTATTTCCTGGATATAACTTAAGTTTTATCAGTCGTTGACCTGGTTAATTTTGTCCATGTGCACAACTTAAAATTAGAGCTGCACCAAAATATGGGTTGCCTATCAAATCAGCACTAAAAAAAAAAGAAGTGACATTAGCTTTCGGCCTTTTTTTGGCCCTTTTAGCCAGTAATGTTTACCAATAATTATGCCTGCTGACCAGGCCTCTGGACGCTTGGGTGTTTTCTCTCCTGCAGGGCCAGGGCCCTTGGATGCCTGGGTTCCCCTGGAAAATGGTGGATTTCCCCTTGCAGGTAGGCAGAATTCTAGCGCAAAGGGTCCTGCTGGGGGCTGCCAAGAGTGGGACGCAGGGGGCCCACATGCATGTGCGCGGCTGCATGCATGCATATGGCCCAGAACTAGAGGTGCACTGATACATTGGTCCAATATTGGATTGGTACCAAAAGAAAGAAAACTGGCTGTATCAGATATTGGCCCAATGGGGCCAATAATTTGGCCAATAAATGCCCATGCTGCATGCAGCAGCAGCGCAGCACTCAGGCAGCAAGGAGCATAGCCTGCAGCATTGAAAGCTGCCTCCAGCTGATAAATCCAGTGTGGTGGGAGGGAAGGGGGGTGCAGATCAATGCCCCCCACAGTGAGGGAGGGGACAGGGGCAGGTGCTGCCTATGCAGGGAGGGGGGGCCAGAGCTCTGGCTCATGGTGGGGGGTGATGGCTCTTGCACCTGCTTGCACCTCGGGAGGGCATGCGGGACCTGTGCCCCCCAGATCTATGCAGGGTGGGGTGGGCTGCAGCCACAGCTGTGCAGGGCTGGGCTCGGAGTGGGCGCTGGTGGCATGCTGAATCTACCTCAAATTTCACTGCTGCTCCACTGCCAGAGCTGCCAGCAGCCCGGTGCAGCCCCAGCTCTTCCCGGTGTGTGGGTGGAGGCAGGGCATTGAACCAGGGCTGCTCCAGGTGGCTGGCATCGGCGGTGCTGGGAGCAGAGCAGCAGTGAAAGCTGGGGTGGATGAAACATCCTCTCAGTGCTGCCAGCAACCAGTCTGAGTCTAGCCCTGCCAAGAAGATCCGTGCATGGTCCTTGCTGCAGCTCGCCCCGCCCCGTGCAGATCTGGGGTACACCCCCCCCATGGTCTCACAGGGTGCAAGCAGCAGCAGGAGCTGCCCCACCCCACCATGAGCCATGGCTCTGGCCTCCTTCCTGCCCCACCTGGGCAGCACCTGCCCCCTCCCTCACCATGGGGGGTGTTGATCTACCCCGCCCATATCCGTTCCCACGCCCCTCCCCTTCTAGCACACTGGGCTTACCAGCTGGAGGCAGCTGTTTCAGAAATCACATTGGTACTGGCCAATATGCCTCCTTAAATATGGCTATTGGTATCAGCCCCAAAAGTGTCTATTGGTGCACCCCTACCCATCCGGGCAGTAAGGAGAGCTGCTCCCTATAAGTAAGTCTAAGAGGGGAAGGGGGGGGAGGGGGAAGGCAGATTAAGGTCCCCATGGTGAGGAAAGGTTGGGGACAGGGGCTGGGATTCCTGCCCAGCCAGGGCAGTGCATGGGATCCAGGTCTGAGGCGGGGAGTGGGATGGAGCCAAGGGCAGCTTGTCCAATATGGGGAGGCAGCAGCTCCCCACCACTGTGAGCAACCCTTGGGGGAGGGCATATGCTTACTGTGGGCTTAGGGCTCTCTGCTCTGCTGCCTTTCCCTTGGGAGCCCCGTGCCAGCTGCACGCCCCCTGTCCATATGGCAGCAGTGGGGCAGCGAGTTGTGTCCCCTGCTGTTGGGTGGGCAGGGGGTGCACAGCTAGCACAGTGCTCCTGAGGGAAGGACAGCAGAGCAGAGCCCAGACCCCAGAGCAAGCAGCCTGCATCTGCCCTTGTCCTGCTTGACTCTGCTCCACTTAAAAGTGTCCCCATGCTTAAAAATGGTGGCAGCAGCACTTGAACTAAAGATCATTTGACAAGCTTTAGTTCAAGCACCCCCACCACCATTTTTAAGCACCGAGATGCTTAAATATGTGACAGAAAATGCTGCCGGAGCATGCCCAAAAAAAGACTTATTTATGACAGTACTTTAAAATGTAAATTGGTTATCGGACTGGCATCTGTAGTCAGCTCTCACGAATAGCTAAAGATAGAAGACAAATTGTGTTTGAGTAATATTGTCAGTAATCCCTGGAGTGCAAAAACTATACCACAATTGCTAAAAAGAACAAAAGTCCTGGAAAACAACTACAAAGCTATCATACTTCTGGATTCAGTACATACACTGGAATACTTTAACAAAAAACTATAACAAAGTGGCAATCACTATTTCACGCACTACATTCATGTCAGCATTTGGAAAATAAAACAATCTATTCACTATCTCCTCATCACCAGAAAGGTAGAAATTAAAATTTTCATGTTTGCTTTTACTTGGTTTTCAAATAAAGTGTCTTGTTTGGTACAACTGAAAAAGTTATGGTGTAATGGCTTTAATTCATATGTCCAGATCAAGAGGTATAAAGTCAACACCAACACAACAGTGACTTTCAACTTTTAGGACTACACAGTACGTACTTGTGATCATGGGCAACTGGTGCTACCTTAGCCGGGGGGGGCACATGCCTCCCTCCACAGCTAATCTCACCGAGGGTGGGGGGGGCGTCCAAGGCGGCTGATCACTGTGACCACTTCTGGGAGTGCTGCTCCCTGGCTGGCACTCACAGGGGAGGTTACTGGTGCTCCTGTCTGCCCCCCCGCATCATCTAAGTGGCAAGAGCAGCCAGTCAGGGGGTGCACCTGCACCCGCTAAGCGTCACCACTGCTCCTGATGCTTCTCATTTAATAAAAGCACAGAAACATATACATTACAGTCTCAATCTACAAAGGACTTTTAATATTATTTTCTTGGTTTAAATTCACAAGTTGCCCAGTCTAAAAAGCCCTTGACTTGTCTTCGTGACCATTACAATAAACTTATAAATTTCAGCTACTTTCATTAAAATGCTTCACCTCTGGTTAATGTTCACCTCAGAACTACTGCAGAAAAGATAATGAGTGTTTTGGAAGCTTACATGTGCATATCTATTCTCTGATGAGATTACACACAACAGTAAAACTTCCATACTACATATTATTTGTAACTTAAGACAGTGTTTTAAAACGAGTCATAAATAATGTACTGTACTTACTTTGAGTTCTTCTTCCATTTCAGATATCCTTCTTTCTAGAGCTCTTCTTTCCTAGATCAACAGATTAGTGTTAATAACAAACAGTGCCAGTTACGTTTGTAATATTTTTGTAAATACTGTGAAAATAGTGATATGCTTCCAAGTTCCAAAGATCAAGCAACCAGAAGCACAGTGTGGCCAGGCTTGTGGTGCTAGTGAAGTATAGAAAATTCTACATAAAAATTTGGATGGAAGACGTATTAAGTTCTTTCATTTCATTAAACATATCCCTCTCTCTATTTGAAATAAGGGGAGTTCATGTGGTTAAAGCCATGTCTTTGTCCAGATTTTTTATTCCTTTAGCTAGATTTCTGAGATATTTTAATATATAAGAAATGCAGAAAACAATCGGAAACAAGAATACTAAGACAAAAAGAAGCACAAAAGCACAAGCTTTCATAAGACAAGCAAACAGAGCTGAAATCTGCAGTGAGTATGTCTACACTGCAAACTGCAGCAGGATGGTTCAGAAAAACCTGAGGTTAGTTTAAGTTTAAATGCTAGCAGCTATTTAGCCCTGATACCACGAAGCTCCATAGTGGCTAAATTACCCTGCTTCCCAGGAAGATTCTACCTGACCATTTTTCTCCATTCTTTTCCACCTAAGAGGCAGGGGGAATTAGCCCATGCAGAGTTCTGGGGCTAGAGTGTTTGCAGAACCTCATTTAAAGGTAGAGCTGACATCCCTCAACTAAACTGAAGTTTGTACTGCAGACATAATCACTATTTTCCCAAAACACTATTTTCATTTTCTTTTTCTTTTTTACCACTTCCAAACTTACATTCTGAATTTATAATTCAAGTTTGAGAGCTTAATTGCTTTCCCTGTGTAAGACAATGCAGTGATTCTCATTTAAAAGCAGTTGCAGTATTTAGTATTTCACATTCAGATTTTTCAAAAGAGTGAAAGGCAAAAGCAATTGTTTACTGCAAAGTGTACATCTGCATACAATGGTGTTATGCAAACAGCAAGCAGCCTTAACTGAAGTGTGTAAAACTTTGGTTAGATCATACCGCCCAGTAGACTCTTGTCGGTCACCTTTCAGATACAAACCATTTGAATTTAGTTTAATCATTGTGAAGTTATTCCACATTCATTCCCCCATTTTAGCAAGTAACTTCAAAGGTTTAGCAAAAGTAATCATTTACTGCAGTTGTTAGTTTCCTTAGTTTAACATCCTTAATTATTTGGTGTTAAAAACTGGATTCCGCCTCCCCGCCTCCCCCACAATGATACTGACATAATAACGGGCATAGTAAGTACCAGTGAGTTAACTGCAATAAGCAAGTGGCTAACAAAATAGAACCAGGCCAAGAAAGCTGCAAGCCCGAGTTACTTGGAAGTTGCATCAGTTACCTATTAATTTTGTAACGTAATATTTACTGCCAGTGCTCTGAAATTAAGCAATATTTGAAAACCTCTGCAAGTATCAAGAGCGGAACAATGGATCAAAAACATTTTAAAAGATTCATATTAGAAAACCAATACAGTTACACCAGGGTAAATGTGTTCCTGTATTTGATAAATTATCTATTTAGCTATAGTGATCCTGTCTGAGAATTGCTAGACATAGTGACCTACGAGTTCAGATTTCGCTAGTATTTTTTCCCCCCTCTTACAAAAGCTACAAAAGACAGCATTTAATTGCACTGCCTTAGATAAATAATTCATTGCTGAACGGTCACATTCTAATTAATAACTGATACTGAGAATATTTTGAATGATAGAGAAGAATCCTTAAAAATATGTTCCTTCTATTGCAACAATATTCTGTAAAAATTACACTGCCTAATAGATATCACTGTTTTCACACAGAGGAAAAAATACCTGGATATACTCTACCATATTACAGGAAAAGTTTGGCATAAATTGTAATAAATTAACTGTTTGGAAGACTGCTGTCAGCGAGTATTTCCATTAATCAACCATAATCTTCAGAAAGCTGTTTTGTTTTTTTTTAAATAAGCAAGTCTGACTTTTTTTAAACAAACAAGTTACTGATTAGTCAATTCCTTGATTCACCACATAGCAGAATACTGTAGACCATGTTCACCACTTTAGACTTTGTTCACATTTTAGTTTTGCTGGCATAGTTTTACCAGTCAGCAGCCTGGAAAAAAAAAATCTCCCTTCCCTACAACTAGTTATAAACTAATTATATGTAGCTATACCAGTAAGAAGTTCATTTGCCAGTATTGTTAATTATATGCTAGAACTGGTTTAAGGTACCCTAGCAAGAATCCTTTAGCTATCAGAAGCTGTCTTGTCTCTCCACTGGCTAGCTATAGCAAACTCTTAGGGGTACACAAGCTCAAGGCAAAAAATGATATAGCAAATACTAAATCATTCAAATATTCTGTCCTGTAGTTTACAATAGTAATGAAGCATCCTCACAATTAAAACTAAATATGAAATAGAAACTCAGCTGATATATTATCACAGCTCCTAGGATCCTAATCAGACAGACCAGGACCTCATGTAGCTATGCCAATCTATAATAGCTGAATATCTGTAAAATAATTAAAAGAAATTTTGTCAAAATACAGTTTACACTTGCCCTGGAAAATATCAATTCATGAACTTCAGTCAACTGTAACAACCTACAAGCAGTTACTGTGCACTGATGCTGTTCTACTCTGCAATGTCCACAGTGGCTACCACTGAAAGTAAGATTTCTAGAAAATGGGAGTAGACAAAAAGAAGCCAGAAGCATTATAAAGATCTAAACTGATGTTTCCTTTCTTGAAAAAAAAAGATACAAATTTAAGGAGAATAGTATTGGTGCCATATCTTATCTGTTCTAGTACGTTTCGTTTTTTTAAATTGACTTTTTACTCCTACTTAGAAGAAACTCAGCCAAAGATGAAGCTTAGTGTTACAAATCCATCGCTAGTGAGGGCTATTATTAGGTTCTGCTTGGCTTTTGTCCTCCCAATTCTCCAGTGCCATGCTAGCACATGCACCCACTTCAATATCTGACCTCCTCATCTGGCCTCCGTGACCAAATCAAAAACAATTTTTTAGGAGGAAAGGAACAACAACAAAAAATAAGATTTGCCAAAACACTGAGATGCCTGAATAAGGAAAGGCAACACAAGTTGAATCACATTAACAATGAGTTTGAAGGCAGCAGCCAATCCCTGTAAAGGGATCAACGGAAGTCAGAATGCAGATGACAACGCACTGGAGTATGAAGACAACCAGCCTAAGGAAATTCTGTGTTTTCTTGTGTTTATGAACATCTCTGCTTCCTTAGGGGGAATTTACTCAACTCAATACACAGGAATAATGAGGAATCCCTTACCAATTATATTTTTGTAACAGACACATCCTCAACCTAAATCCCAAAATGTGGATATTTCCAAATTCTGGGAGGTCAAAGATGCTTGGAGTTTTTATTCTATTCCAAATATTGCAGATTTAATTGGTCAATGTACATTTTAGAGTAAAAGGCCGTAAACACAACCTCTGGTCCAGCTGTAAACTGGGATCTTTGAGCAGTGATCAGATGTATACCAGGCATAATCTACTGTACTATATCTGAGTAAATGCAATAATTGGCCAGATACTTGAAAGACTAATGATTCACAAAGGAATGATGTTGACACTGAATCCAGAGTTTATAGCATGGAAGCCTATCTTGGAGGAGTTAAAGGGATAGTCAATTTTGAATATCTTAACTTATGAAGTGGTGGCATTCATAAGTTTACTTGTCTTGTTGCTTCTTCAAAAAAGTAGACTTCAGATGGAAAATAGGCCACGCTGGGGTCCAGAAATTCAGTTAGGCTAGGGACAGAAGTTGCACAGAAACTGGTTTAAGTCATCAGAAAACTGGTTTAAACCTGTAATAGAATATCGATTCAGTGCACATAAGCCAGTTTCAAAATGGCTGAAACTGGTTTAAGATAAACCTGGTTGAATGTAATATCAAACTTAACTGCTTTGGGTTAAACCAGTTTATGAAACTTCTGTCACAGACCACTTCCTGGTTCTTGTTAAATCAGAGTCTCCCAGCATGCTTTGTAGCCCTGGGCTGGGCTGGGCTGTTTGCTCCAGCTGGAGCAGTGAGGGCTGGCTCACTGGCCCCCAGGCAAATCCTGGCTGGGGTCTGGAGCCAGGGAGGGGGGTTATCGCTGTTAGCTGAATTTTAGACAATTTAATATTATTTTAAAAATAAAACTGACATAACCTGAATAAGAAGCTGTTTTGAGAGCATTCTGAATTTACATCCATCATTTTGATTTATTACTAGGGTCAGATTGACATAATTTTTTTCAACTTGACTAGCTATCATTCTTGATTCAGTCACCCCATTTTTTTTACACAGTTATTAAAAAAACTCAAGGGATAGAAAAAATTACTTCACTGAGGAATGAGCATTAAAGCTCCCATCAACTTTGTGTATGAGCACCAATGCAACTATGTGAAGTAAAAGTAAGGGCGGAAATTTATAACCAAAGACAAATAATCTATTCTCTGCACATAGCACAGTTAAGCTCGAGTTAGTAAAACACAAACAAATGAAATCCTTGAGCCAGTCAGGTTTCAG
Source organism: Crocodylus porosus (assembly GCF_001723895.1). Classification (NCBI taxonomy): domain Eukaryota; kingdom Metazoa; phylum Chordata; order Crocodylia; family Crocodylidae; genus Crocodylus; species Crocodylus porosus. Next base: position 72,700,231 of record NW_017728931.1, on the reverse strand, counting down.
CTATATGTAAAATACAACCAACTTTACTGTTCTTCTCACAGTTTTTTGGAGGGGAGGATGACTAGAAATATTGTCCTCAATTTTGTGTAAACAAATATTTTGACTCAATAAAATAGAGTCTCCTAGAGTAGTGGGGGCCAACATTTTTTTGCAGACATGACAAATCATCCCTGCCTTCTCTCCACGTGCCTTTCCCTTTCCTGTTCTGCTACTCTGCCTTGTGCTCCCTGACGAAACTGCTGTTCTTTCTGCCCTGTGCTCCCTGCCTGATCTGATGCTTTGCTTTCTGTTCCATATTTTATTTGCCACTCTGCTGCTTTCTTTCCCTTCCCCAATCTGCCACATGCAGAGACGGCCCATACTGCAGGTTGGCTGCCCGTCCTACAGGAAAATAAGAATTAATATAACCAAATTGCTGAATGCAGTGGCCTATCTTGAGAAAGAGAAAATCAGTACTCTTACAAAGGAAATGTAAAAGTATTATCAAGCACTGTAGTATTAACAAAATGCAAGTTGGGGATCCATGTAAAAATTGGGTACCATTACACCTAAAATTAAATGCCACTTGTGACAAAGGAAAAAACTGATATGAAACTATTCTAGCAGTGAGAGAGAAAATGGTTTGAAAAATAGGACATGGTATACTAAAGTATCTATTGGTGCTATTTGGAGAATACACACTTAAATATTGCATACCAGGACTTTTTACTTTTCTTATGGAACATTTATTCACCAAGTTTCATTCATGGAACTTCAGCTAGCCAGGACACTTAAGTATTTCTGTCTCCCTATGGTCTCCTACCACAACCTAAACGTGCATGTTTTTAATTTACCAGCATTACATTTTGTAGATTAAGATGTTTGCCTTCTTAATCTGAAACACTAGAAGGTAGAATTACATGAAGAAGTCTGGTATACTGTTAGAACTAGGGATGTAATTCTTCCCTACCACTTGTAACTGTTATAAATGATGTACAAATCAAACAAAAAAAACTTGAACACTCCCTAATCCATCTTCATATTCCAGTCAAATGTGGCATCATTCTTACTATGTAAAATGACTGTCAGCCATAGAATTTGACATCATTTACAACTGTGTACCAATGACAGGTTTAAGGTCCAATACCTTGTGTAACAAAACAGGAGCAATATTTATTACTGATGATAAAGAGAAATTCTATCAAGACATTCTCTCAATCCTGAAAATTGCTAATATAAACAGATGTTGAGAAAGCAAAGAGAAAGTATGCAGCAAGTTGATTTTGAATTTTAAGAAAAGACTGTATGACTTTCTTCAGTTTTCAGAAAACTAGACATTGTTCTGGGAAATAGGATTAATGTATGGGGGCCGGGAGGACAGAAGTCAATGGTGCATACATGTATAACAAAACTGACACTGAAGAGCTTTCTTAATGAAACCTTCTACTGCTTATAATGCTATTGTATATTTATTGTCATCTTTCATTCTAAAATTCCCCCGTCTTTCAAAAAATTTATCTTACAAGAATGACTTCACCTACCACTGATATCTACCTTCCTCCTTCCCTCCAACCTCTGGCTGAACAAGCAGCAGAACAAAATTAACTAAAATATGCAATAAAACATACTAAATACTTACCCTTCTCTCCATTTCCAAGAGTGACCTGTCAGCAAATCTTTCTTGTCTCTGAAAATAAAAAAGTAGTGGCTGTTTAGAAATGTAAACCTCCCCCCCCTTACTAACATGGTGCTTTAAATTTGGCATACCCTCATGCCAAGCCCCACACATGCCCAGCAGCAGTATCACATTAGTTCTACCTGGCTCACCCAACATCTGTACAGACACAGCGCTTTGGTGGGGCTTTTTTACCACTTCCATCCAGTAGCCGACTAAATCTGCCATTAGATAAAAGTGCCAAAATGTCCTGCTCAAACGCAAAATCTATACAGATGTTGGGCGAGCCAGGTCAAACTAACACTCTGCCTCCTCCAGTAGCGGAGGAGACGGAGTGTGTTTTGGTTATTTTTTTTATGTCGGTCAGCAGCATAAGTGACAGACAGCATTTGTTTAGATGAAACAGAGGAGACAAAAAAAACCCTTGCCCCTCCCCTGGAACACATTTTGGCTCTTCTTGGTCTTAACAATGAAAAAAACTAAGTAATTAACCAGAAGAGCAGTAATGCATGCTACCATGCAGTATATAGATATATGTGTCTGGAAAGACTAGATAACAATATTTAAAACACTCATTTTAGTTTAACAATATATAAGCATTCATTTCTAGCAGCAGCATTTTCTAAGTAATATCCACCAACAGAAATGTCTGAAAGAGCGAGCGCAGTACTGACATTCAGCCTGGAAGTTGCATGTTCCCCTTAGGAGAAACTGAATGAATGCTTGCACGCTTGTAGTTCCTACTGGGAGACTGGTGATTCTCCCAATAAGAAATGTAATGCCTGTATGTGGCTACAGATTTCATATGATCGCCTAGTTCACCATTTACAGTGCACCATTTACAGAACAGTTATCTGTATCTATTTAAAGCTACACTATTTGTTCCTTAACTACAAAAAAAAGAACAAAAAAAAATCTTAACCAAAAACATCTTTAGCCACACTATGCAACTTTATTTTGTTAGGACAAACCTGAGTGGCCTTTTCCAACTGTAGTTTAAGATCTGTCAACTCCATGTTGGTATCATGTAACTGTGCTTTCAGCTTTTCATTTTCAGCTACAATCTGTTCATAAAGCTAAGAGAAAACATTAACAAGTTTAACAAATGTGCATTCCTTTTGGCTACATCAAATAAATAAATGTGCTATGCCAGAATCCTATCTAAAAAATAAACAAATTAATTCCCCAAGAAGTTACTCCTAAAATTCTATGGCTGTTTTGACCCAACTTTGAGAAGCATACCTGTGTGACCAAATGGCTCTAAATATATGCACAAACAGTACAATTTTGATTAGATGTTACATTTTAGAGCATTTTAAACTATTGGGCTAACCCTGAAATTATACAGGAAATTTCAATGCACTTCAAGAAGAAACACAAGAAAATACTAGCTTTCAAGAGTAGAATTTTTACATTTCCTGAAAGAAGCAACTTTTGACTTTTCCTGTAAGTGTTTTTGTGCATGAAAGGTATTTTTACTTCCATAGTACAGGAAATTTTAAGTATGTATGTTTTTGACAAACATACAGTTGGTCATTTTGAATCAAATAGCCTCTTTTTTACTTTTAACCAATAAAACCTAGAGGGAGGTAGCAGGTAGGTAGTAGGCCTGTGCAAAATGGCCTGTCTTTGATTTGGATTCGGCCGATTTGGGGGACAGTGATTTGATTCGGTGATTCGGCTCACTGTCCCAAATTGATTCGGCCAAACTGGATTTGAAAGATTTGGTGCCGATTTAGCTGTAGACTATAATGGGGAAATCACTAAAGCACCTATAACTGTCTTTTTTTTTTTTTCCAGAATTGGATGAAAACAGCAGGGATGATAGCCCCTTCTGAGGGCATGAAGCCTACTAAGTTTCAAGGAGCTAGGTACAGGAGCTTGTGTGAAAGTGCACCTCACGGTTCTGAAAGCAAAACTTGTATCACTTGTATGTGTTAAGGCAGAGCAGGATGAATGCAAAAGGGATGGTAGCCCCTTCCGAGGGCATGAAGCCTGCCATGTTTCAAGGAGATAAGTGCAGGGGCTTTTATTAAAGAGCACCTCAAACTGTTGAAAGCAAAATTCATGTCACTTGTGTGTGTTAACTGGGTTTCTGGTTGTAGCAGTGTTGATCTAAGGAACAGGCAGACAAGGTTCTTTGAGTAGAAGTGATATCTTTTATTAGACCAACTGAATAGTTGGGAGTAATATATCTTGGCACACTTTCGAGTTTAAAAATCAGGCTGAGGAAGCATCTGCAGTTGGTATGTGCACTCTTCCTGGATAGAATGAATAATAAGGAAGCCAGAGGCTGGGCTGCAAGCAAGAAAGCCAGTCAGAAAAGATGTAAATTGAGGCATCAGGGAATGAGAGACAGGCTGGGGGAGAGAGAGGGAAGAGAGATGCAGCAGCGCAGGTAAAAGTAGACAGGTACCTGGGGGGGGTCAGGTGTCAGGCAGGTTATAGTGCATCATAAATCCAATGTCTATATTGAGTCCATGAGTTTTTGCATCCAGATCAGTGGTTCTCAAACTTCTTTTCGTGGACCACTTGAAAATTCCTGAGGGTCTCGGTGTACAAGTGCAGGGCCAAGTACAGATATTCTTGATTGGTTTGCAACCTTTCTGCAAACCACCTGAATGGAGCTCGTGGACCAGTGGTGGTCCATGGACCACAGTTTGAAAACCTCTGATTTAGATCACTTCACACAGCTGCCTTATATGCTGTTTCTACATACCTCTCCCAGACCACTGCGATTGGAAGGGAACTCAGAAAAAGATCATAGTCACAGGCCAGCTACAGATGTCAGTATCTTCCCCCACTTCCCCCTCCCTCTTCTCGGTTTATGTTTGCTGCACGCCTGCCTTCCGAATTGATTTGGAGGCTTCAATTCAATTTGGATTCGGAGATCTGGCCACCGAATCAAATCAGTGACTAAAGCTTCGCACACCCCTAGCAGGTAGGTAGAATGTGTGCACCAGTAAGTTTCCATAAGTACCCAGCAATATTAATAGCACTGGTAGCCACAAAAAAAATACCATGGTTCTCCTGCTCACCCTAGGGGGTTGCCAAAACCAGGAAATATTCTGTTCCTAGAGGGTGGCCTGATTCTTTCCTTTGTCTTTGTCCCTTTAACCCTGGTGAATTACTAAGGGTGAACACTGATGGCGAGGCAGGATTTGAGACTTAACACAAGTAATAAATCATAGCAGGGCAGAATTTTTAACAGATGACAACAAACAATTTTATTTTAATATCAAAATTACTGGATCAGTTACCTTTTTAAAATCAGGTGCATCTTCTTTCTCTAGCCTACTACAGTATGGTTTTCGGTCTTCAAGGTAACTCTGTGACCCAGAACGTGACTGCACTGAATCGTAACGGTCACCTGAAGATGTACTGATAGATCCCGTATCGTATCTTTAAAATAAAAGGGGTTAAAGTTTTCCATGTTGAACCTCCATGCATGCTATTACTCACTTAGTTCAAGCACATCAAAAACTGTATTTTCAACTTTGAAACAAGAATGTACAAATACCCCATATCATTATTTTAATATAATCAAACCATTTTTTTCTATCCTCTTTCTAATTTGGTGCAAACTGAGGTTTCTAAGTTTTTTCATCTATTCAGTACTTCAAGTTTTATTCTGTATGGAAAATATGTCTCCTGACTGCCATGTATGACTTACACCCCCCCCACCAAGAAATAATTTCAATTCAAATACACTCATTCAATACATTTTTACACATCTTTAAAGTTCTCCTTTTAAGAATGAGTAAAGAGCATCTAGCTAGTTTCCAGCATTTATTTCTTTTACATTTCAGGTCCCTTCACATTTAAAGTGACACTCAACATACACTGTACTCAACATCAAGCTAGCTATTAAGAGCCTAGGAAGCCATAGCCTGCCTAAAGCAAAATATGCGCAAGCACTTGCACTGAAGGTAGGGCAGGGTGGCACCTTAGGAGACTAATAGATGCTACATTTATGGTGCTATTAATGTGTTTATCACACTATAAATATACAAATGGACACATTAAACCTACTTATGATGTCATAAAATGGCAAACTAACCATGAAAACAATTCACAAGATGTGGAATAGCTTTGTGGCTTATTTGTATGGCACTATAAACTGAATGTGGAGCATGGCTCTGAGCAAATCAAATGTTTGTCAGCATATGGATGGACAGGCCCTGGATTCAGAACCAGGCAGTGAGCCCAGGAGCTCCCCATGATCCAGGACTTCAAGAGAGCCTTGCCCTGCCACTCAAGCAAACCTGCCAGGTTAAGGAGAGTCCTACCCTTGAAACTGGGCAAGAGGCATCTCTGGGTTTCTGTTTCGGACCTAGAGCTGTCCCTGCCTAATCTCAGGGACTGGCCATAGGGCATCTATGTCCCATATCCGGAACCCCCCTGCACAATGCTGATGATCAGATGACTGTCAGAATCAACACAGGACAGCCCTGGCAGCCATGCAACTGGGATGTGGCACATTTTATGCCCCGTTCCCATACTTGCACAACTTACCATGTGTATTTGCCATGTCAGGTTGTGCAACAGGGGGAGAGGGCATAAGATTGCCTTCACATCTCCCAGCAGCCTTAGAGACTAACTGGTTCAGAAAGGCATGAGCTTTCTTAGACAGCAGTATCTGATGAAGTAGGGTGCTGATTAAGAAAATTCACGTTTGTCTGAACCAGTCAGTTCTTCTGCCTGACTTTGGACTAGCATGGCTAACTGCCTTTAAGTGCTCATATTATTATTTAAGAAACTGTAGAGAGGTAATTTAATACTACAGGAAAAAAAAAAAAATCTAGAAATGCAAAAATCTAGAAATTGTAAGGGCAAGAATTTGTCTTCTTTTTAAAGGCAGATTCCAATCTTCAGCTTAAAGATACGATATTAGTGGGAGAAAGAAATAGGAAAGATGGAACTAGGGAGTCTAAACTAACCAGCCCATCATTTAAAGAAGCAAAAAATATTAAATTTATTTTTATATTGCTTATATGGGTTCTATTTGCTTCACTTCACTGATGCAAGAAAGGAGTCACTCCTAGGACTCTCCTCTGCCATCATGCTTCATGTTGACAGAAGAGAATTTTGACAGGAAAAAAACAAATCAAAATCTCAGCATTTAGAATTAATTCATTTGATATGGCTAAAAAAATTAGTTAAAAATTTTCCTAAGTGACTAACGCTTTTGGAGTTTCACATTAGGGAACTTCAATGGAGCCTAATTTCCTGAGCACTGGGGCCTCTTTCTGATAGTCCAAAAGGTTATCTGAGAACTTCAGCATTCAGAACCACTTGTCATTTATAGTGGATTTATACTGTACATTTTGTAGCACACTGACTGTATCACTTACATTATTCAAAATACCTAGAACATTTTAGGTGTCCTACAACTAATTCATTCAGTAAATACGGTTATCACTTTGAATGTACTTACGAATCAGCTCCAACTGCATGCAAAAAATTAAATATCCCTTCTGGAGCTTTCTGACTACCTCATCTTTATGTATAAAAGACGTACTAAATCTTTACATAGTACTGACGTTTTTAGAGGTCAGCCTAGCCTAATACTGAAATCGAAGTGGGTTTTTCCCAATAAAATACATGAATCAAGAGGATAATATTTTAAAAAAAATATTTTGTTAAAAAAGCCAACATACCTTGCAAGGCTATCACTCTGGGGAGACAAAACAAAAACAAAAAACTCATTAGAGTAGGTCAGTATTTGTACTTTCATTAAATATACATTTTAACAATCTACAAATAGATGAAGCACAGCAGAGTTATGTTAAAGTGCAGGAAAAAACTGGATGCTATTCAACCATGCATTACTGGAACACCATGTAGAGTTCCAATTTTGTTATGGCTATTATAAAAAGGAAATATGGGCTGGAGAATATTTGCCAGAAAACTGAATTGCAAAGAAATCCATGCAAATTCAAAGTGTTTAGAAATTAACCTTTTTCAAGCATGAGAATAATTTCACAAGTGCATACATTGCCCCTGCTTCTCTACCTGCTATTAAAGGCAAAAGGATTATTCTCTAAATTCTCTTTGCCTCTCCTTTTTAATTGAAGAATATTTTAAGACCTCAGCTGGGTCATTACCACAATCCTACACAGTATTCAAACAAAAGCTAAAAAATAAAAAGTACCTATTTCTATTTAAATAGGACCAGACTGGGTGGGGAATGAGTTGTTGACCCAACAATATAACACAACAGTATTGCTGTATATAGCCACTACATTTAATATCACAATCAAAAAGCAGTTAATAACACATGCTAATTTATAGCAGAATTTATAGACAAAAGTAAGACACTACTTGGAGTCAGGAACCATGTTTAAACCAAAAATGATTATGCAATTGTAAGAATGAAATGAGGGAATGCATTTTCACATTACAATTGCTTGTAATTCCCCTACATTTTCCTTTTGAATAAACAATATCTAGGGACCTACCAATCGCAACAGAAGTGCATTGTGCAACAGCTCCTTTAGTTTTGATCGTTTTGCCACATGCCCTGTCCCCAGTTGGCAGGGGGAGCCCCAGTGGTTGTGCTGCTTACTGATCAGGCAGGATGCAAAAACCATGGTTTTAAATATGCTGTGATTTGTTTCCTGGGACCCCAGCAGCCCCACTGCCCACTGCTAACTGGCCAGGAGACAAAACAACGGCATACTGAAAACTGCAGTTATTGCCTGCTGGCCAATCAGCAGGAAGCAGCAGGGCCTCTGGGGCCACTCCACCAATCAGGAACAGGGGGAGGAAGGGCGGCAAAACAAGCAAGATTAAAGTAGCTGATGTGCAGCACACTTCCACCGTGATTTTGTTAAGTCCCTAACAATATCACTGCACTCTTCATGAACAAGGCAAGCTCTTTGGAGGGACGAATAACATCACCTATAGAGTCTCAAGTAACATAAGAAGTAGATTCTTGACTGTAACTCCCCCTGTCCTGCTCTTTCACTTCTAGGCTACTGCACCTTTCCTGCAGTCCAACCCAAAAAACAACTCCTCTGCACTGAGGAGAACAGCATCATTTTTATTAACATCAGAATTTTTGCAGGTGTTCCCTTTCAAAATGGGTCTCAACTCCAAAATATTCTGCATTTAAGAAAAACATTTCTGAAAAAAGATGCAACAAACATTGGCGTATTCTACATTAGCAGGCAAGAGGATCCTTGGAAGAATCATCTGCATTATTCCAAAAAAGTACTGCATAGCATTTATTTTGGCAAGACCCTTCCAACATATCCCTGTACATAAAAATCACAAGACTACGTGAATTCTAACACTTATTAATTTCACGTGTGTGTTCTAACGCATTCACAGAGCTGAATGTACATTGGTGTCCAGTGTTCCCCTACATATTTTCTATTTTTTGTAAACTGTTCAACTGTGTCTTTTCATTTATGCATGTAATAGTAATCCTTACCTTCCAATGCTTCAGGCACACTCTAGAACAGTGATTCTCAACCAAGCTGTCACTACATGATTGGGTGGTGTGAGATCCTTTAAAGGTGCTGTGAGGTGCTCTAATATTAAGTACTATTAGGTGTTCAAACACCTATGCCTGAGTTGCAAGATAAGCCTAGAGATTCCTAAATAGGACTCCGTGGTGTAAAAATCATTCTGACCTGTTATGGTCTTTGAGTTCTTTGCAGCAAAAGAATTGCTGTATTATTTTTACAGCAATTTCTTTTAAAAAAGGAAAGAAAGGTAAAAGCTAGAATTTTCCAAGGGGTGCCTTGAGCTTAAAGAAGTTGAGAAGCACTGCTCTAAAAAGCTATATAAAATAATACAAAAAAAACTGCAGACTCTTCTGAGTACATTTATCAAGCTTCACCACAGTCATTAAACACACTATAAAAAACTCCTATTACAACAGTCACCAGTAAAGAAAACAAAATGTGGACACAGGGTACATTTAGTACAGTGAGTCACTGCTATTATTGAACGGTGTTGTTGAACTGCCACAAAGTAGATTACTTAGAAGTTGGAAAGCAAGTATAAAATCAAGATCACTTATGCCAATCTTTGGTGGCTGCCCATATAAAATTTAGAGATCCAATGACATTTGTTATCCTAATACTGCTGACCTCAAGCTTTCAAAAATCCTGACTAAGACCCCCAAGAACATTCCATTCTATTTTGGTTGCTATATTTCATCCATCACTGTGGTATTGGCCTAAAATTCGCATATTCTTAAAATAAATGACATCTGATTCTTTCTGATTTTTCAGCCTTTCCGCAATTCCCTAGCATCCAATTTTCCAATTTGGACGTAAAAAACTCAGCATTAAATGCATACAAAATACATGAGGCAAAGGGGCTCAACACACCTTTGTCTGCTGGGTAGACATGAAGCCTTTTTTTCGATTCCTGACTTCAGTTGGGAAAGCTAATATTCCTCCTTTCTTTACATGAGCCCTCTCTTATCCATCGCTCAAGCTCAACCACTCTTTCATTTATCATGCTTCATCTTGCAGTTATTTTCCCTCTGCCGATCACAAAAATCGGTATCTGTTCTTCCATATTTTGTTTCATTTTGTGTCCACCATCTTCCTATGCCATTGGATGAAATGAGCATCCAATGTAGGTAAAAGTAGGCTTAGGGAAACATCAGCAACCTTCAAGCCTGGCTGCAGTTCCTATCATGAGTGTGGCCATTATGAATAAGAGCAAAAGCCTGGGAAGTCAAATCTTTTGAAATAAAGATTTAACATCAGACTCTTAATATCATCTTGAAAGCTGGCAACTCTTACACATTCAGCCTATTTCAGGTGCCCTGACCAACATTCCACTTTTAACAGTTTCCACATTCACAAACTTCTGTAAAACGTATTTTTGCTTAAGACCAAAGATTTACCACTAAAGTGCTTTAGAAAGCAGTAAGAGCTGATGAATTCCAATCTATACACCAAATTAAATTCTGAAGTAAAATCTAGTTAGTGAAAGGGCACAGAACAGGCTAAGTTTCAAAGACTACTTGACTACAACAAACTACACCCAGGGGTACTCAGGGAGCTGGCGAGCATCATAGCTCAGCCCCTGGCACAGACCTTTGAGAGTTCTTGGCACTCTGAAGTGCTCGATGATTGGAAGAGGGCCAATGTCGTGCCTATCTTCAAGAAACGGAGGAAAGCAGATCTGGCAAACTACAGGTCCAACAGCCTGACCTTTATCCTGGGGAAGGTCTTGGAAAAGATTATCAAGGAGGCCATCCTTAACAGACTAGTTGAAGGCAATATCCTGAGGTATACCCAGTATGGGTTTGTTGCAGGTAGGTCTTGCTTGACCAATCTCATTTCCTTTTACGACTAGGTGACTTATCACCTGGACAAGGGGAAAGAGATTGACGTCATATACCTTGACTTTAAAAAAGCCTTCAATCTGGTATCTCACGATCACCTCTTGGCTAAACTGGCTAACTGCAGCCTTGATGTCACCATGATCCGCTGGCTGGGTAACTGGCTCCGCAGTAGGACCCAGAAGGTGGTGGTCAACGAGAGCAAAATCGTCTTGGTGTGCTGTGACCAGTGGGGTCCCACAGGGCTCTGTCCTAGGGTCTATACTGTTTAACATCTTCAACAATGATGTGGACGTTGGTGTCAGAAACAGACTGGCTAAGTTTGCCGATAACACTAAACTCTGGGGTAAAGCATCCACACCTGAGGACAGGAGGGCACTCCAAGCAGATCTGGACAGACTCATGAAATGGGTGGATGAGAACCTGATGGGGTTTAACACTGAAAAAATGCAAGGTTCTCCACTTTGGGAGGAAACCATGCGTATAGGCTCGGTAGTGCTACACTGCTTAGCATTACAGATGAAAGGGACTTGGGGGCCATGACTGACCACAAGATGAACACGAGCCTTCAGTGTGATGCTGCATCTAGTAAAGCGAGCAAAACACTGGCTTGCATCCATAGATACTTCTCAAGCAGATCCTGGGGCATCATTCTCTCACTGTACTCGGCCTTCGTGAAGCCACAGCTGGAGTACTGCGTCCAGTTTTGGGCTCCGCAATTCAAAAAGGATGTGGAGAAGCTTGAGAGGGTGCAGAGGAGAGCCACGCGCATGATCAGAGGTCAGGAAAACAGACCTTATGATGAGAGGCTGAGAGCAATGGGGCTATTCAGCCTGGAAAAGCGCAGGCTCACGGGGGATCTGGTGGCCACCTATAAGTTTATTAGGGCTGCTCATCAGGATCTGGGGAAACGACTATTCACCAGAGCCCCCCAAGAGATGACAAGATGGAATGGTCACAAACTCTACTGTGACCAGTTCAGGCTGGACATAAGGAAGAACTTCTTCACTGTCAGAGCCCCCAAGGTTTGGAATAGACTATCACCTGAGGTGGTTCAAGCACATTCTCTCATGATCATGGCCTTCCTTTGGACTCTCTTGAGCTTCTCCACATCCTCCCTGAAGTATGGTGCTCAGAAGTGGATGCATAACTCCTGCTGCAGGTCTCACCAAGGCCAAGTAGAGAGGGAGGATGATATCCTTAGCCTTGCTCGAGATGCCTTGGTAGATGCATGCCAGTATCTGATCAGCTCTGCCAGCTACGGCATCGCATTGGTGGCTCATGTTCATTTTGTTGTCCATCCGATGAACCATAAGGTCCCTTCCAGACCCTAACAACTATGAAGCTATGAAACCACGAAATCACTAATGCAAATGCTTCTACATACAGCAAGCCAACAACTAACTGCATATCTGGTAATAAGTGAGCTGTTGCAACATGGTATTACCCTAGTATTCACATTCAAAAACATTTTTATAAAAAAAATAAATGTAACTACAAATTACTTCAACAGTTAAGCTGCCACCTTTTTTGCTGAAGTATATCCTGGTTGTAAACTGCTGTCAGCATTGTGACAAATGATCAATTTGAATAAGATTCTGCAACCTTTTAAAAAATTTTGCTCGGTTGGGACTGAGACAAAAATTGGATCCGCTTTACCAATATATAAAATGTTTCCCTATTTTTAGCAATCCCTGACTTCTAGTAACTCTGTTTCCCAATACCTTTGCCTTCCCATATGCAGAATTTAGATATCACACAAGGGTTCCCAGAACCTGACATTTACCATACTGGGAGTCATTAGTAATAGTATCTGCATTTTCCAAGCACAAGGCTCCACAATGGAATGTATTTATCGGTAATACAATTCACCCTCAAGCTGACACTAGAAAGGAACGCTGATCTGGAAAGGAGTGCCAAAGGGAGGGAACTGTACTGGTAAAATGTGATTTAAAAATAAGGCTTCACTAAAACATCTTTAATTTCTTAAGCTAAAAGATGGCAAAGTAATCTACAGACATGATTTTTCCTTTTATTTTCTCTTTCCCAAAGCTTCTATTCATCAATTTATTTCTTGTATGCGAGTCTAAATTTTTATCCTTACTGAAGCACAAACTTTTTATAAGAATGGCAGTTTGAATTTATATGTTCCATTGGGAAATCTCTGATTCTGGCACCAAGGAGCTTAAGTAAAATTATATTACAAAGATCTTCAAATTATTAACTGTTGATGACATCTCTTTTCTTAAAAATTATGGATGACTGATCAGCTAACAAGTGGCAATGCAATTCTGTACATGGAACATCAAAGTACAGATTGATGACTTGTTTTAAACAATTTATTTCAAAAGACTTCTGACTGCATAAATTAACATGTTTGTCAGGTTCCTCACAGATTTCAGGCCAGAGATTTTTGTCTGAAGTCTTTTAATTTTTTGTAGCATCTCCAAGACCTGTTCTCGACCTCTTCCCTTTCGTATAAATTCTTGAATAGCCGCCAAGGCTCTTAGAAGTTTATAGCTACCATCTTCCACTCTGGCTTATAATTTCATCAAGCAATGAAAGCTACAGCAGCACCACATAAGGGAGTAACAGAGAACTTCAGTATTTTAATTTTGTAGTTATTGTTCAGAAGGCTAAAATCATTACCAAGTAAAAAAACTATGACTATTTTTGTAGTCATGATATGAATTTTAAAGTCAGCCACATGCATTCTTATTTACTACAAAACTTATTATATTTCTAGTTGACAGAGAGAAGGGGTACACAAGCAAGTACAATACCAGTTTTGCCTTTATTAATTTTCATAGGCAAGAGAGTTTAAACGTTTTTGGGTTTTTTTCCTGGGATGGCAGATTTTCGTAATTCTCCACTGGTGCCCAAAATACTTCACTGACTGTTGTACTACATAATAAACTTGAGCAAATTTCTACAACATTTACAGGAACTGCAGAGTTCTGGCTGCGGCAGACTGGAAATTCTACAGCAGCTTTAATTATATTTGACAAAACAGGGGTTTTTATTAAGTCTCTGTATTTATATTAAAAGCCAATTTGTGGCTTCACATGACATCACTGGAAAAGATGGCTGCCTGAAGCTACAATTCCATTGGAAAGATGACAATTCACAAACATCATGGACCCCTAAAACCCTTGAACATCCCATGTGACTCCCTACATCCCCCCCCCCCCTCCACCTGGTACTTCAAATCATCTGACCAGGGCTTCCAGCCACAGGCGCGCATGGTGTGCTTCCCCTGTTGGGAGCACTACCACAGCTGGAAGGGCCTCCCAGCCTCTAGAGCACACAGGAGTCCTGATAAGTTTCTGTGTGCTCCAGAGGCCAGGCACTGGTCACTCATTCAATCAATTAATGGTATGATAAGAACCAGCCACAAAGCTATTACGCATAGTGTGTGTAATAATTTTATGGCATACTCCCCATTTTATCACTATTTATTGATTAAACATGTAGCAGGTCACTAGTTAAGATGCGAGTAACTAGTTAATCAGTCACGTCTTAAGTGTAACATCTGTCAGGGACCTTAACCTCAGGAACCTGAGCTTGAAAATCCTTTCCAAAGGCACAGCTGGATAAAATCAAAACACAGGTAAAAGATATTGGTCACAGACCCAGATATAAATGGTGGAGAGAAACCTGTAATTAGCAGTAAGTCATCAAAATATGATTAAGATGATTGGAATAAAAAGAAAAGGAGCTTGCAGATAGAATTCTGATTATAGAAAATCATGCATAAAGACATAGCAAAAAAAAAAAAAAAAATTAAAATAGGACTCCCAGAAGGTGTAGAGAAGGGAGATCCAGAAGAAAATTTAAAGCTGATATTCCACTCCTTTCTATGGCCAAAAACAGAGGCATCAGTCCTTTTATAGACAGACCATACCAAGCTCTCTACAGCCTCCCCAGTTTGTATCAAGAGACAGCGAGAAACAATGCCATAATATGGAACAGCAAACTGTTAAGCCCAGGAAAAACGAAAATACCAAAGTACAAGGACAGGAAGACTTGGAGACCTCACACAACCTGGAGTATTCAGGAAGATTTGAGTGGGATTGAATTGAAGGGCAAAGGAAAAAAAAAAGTGGAAGGGGAATATCACAAGGGGAAACAAAAGCAACATTGGGAACCAAAATAGTTAGGGAAATGGTAAAGTAAAGACAGTTTTTGGCTAAAAGCAAAGGATAAGGGGGTGGGGAACGGCATAAATATAGTGCAAAATGGAAAGAGACGGGGGAGACCTGAAACATGACTCTGTACAACTCCTGCCAGAGAACAGTATCTGACAACCTATAATATAGTGTCATTGCAGGTAGGTTAAGTAGACCAAACAATCTAGGTATGCTTTATTTCTTATTTTCCAATATTATAAACAGGTGAAGGCAGTCCTAGCATATATGTTATTCACCAGCCAGCAAGCTACTGTCTCTAGCCAGATTATTTGAACATTAACATATATACAGTTTATACTAACAGTACAGATGATAAGAATTGTATATTATTACAAAGCTGAATTTGAAGCCAATCTATCACTTTAAGCAGCAGCAGTTCAGCTTATCATTTACAAGTAAAAGTAAAGTTTTTCATAATATGGCTTAGTGGGGAAGTATGCAACTGAACCTAAAAATTCTTGTATGAAACCCCCCAAGTTAGCAATATCATCTATTCACTGCCCCCCCCTCCCCAATCTAACCTACATTTTTAAAATCTTCTTTAAAAAAATAATTTTCCTGACCACACTCAAAATGTTTTGTTTTAGACCTACCTTCACCATTTTGTGCTTTATTTATCATCATATTATTCTAGCTGGTTCATTTCCTTTGAAACGCACATTCTACCAGAAGGCTTCCACTAGACAAAATGTGGAAGGAATAATGCCCAATGTGGCAACATGAGAGAATGATTAAAAACCTGAGGGCAATATAGAATCTGTACTGGAAACAGATGAAGGGAAAAAGGAAATATAAACACATAGGCACATTAACCATACAGGGAAAATACAAAAACAAACAGAAAGAGGGAAGAATGAATCAGCTAACCAAAATGGTTGAGGAATGAGTAATAGAGGCTTTTACAAAAACAACAAGGAAAAAATCATTTTGAAGGAGCCCTCTTCACCAATGCGTTACCTTCATTGCTTAGGCAACAAAATTGTATTACTTAATTTAAAGATACAGCCCAGCCTCCTCCCAACCTGACATTTTTATCAAGAATATCAAAGCTCCTCCACACTGCAACAATCTCATTACATTGTTTACAAAACACTTCCCTGAAGACTAGTAACCCTGTCCTAACATATGCCAGTAAAGCTTATCTAGCATGAAACGTTCAATTAGATTGTGATCTCCAGTTCTAAGCTTCTCTATGAAGTTACCAACTGAATTATTATTAGTGGCTGTTTTATGTATTCATCAAGAAAAGTGCGTAGGACTCAAAGTTAGTGCACATTAGTCACAGCACATCATTTCACTGAGAAAAAACAGAACAGATAAAGCCGAGAATATGTACAAAGCAGAAGAAAAGAATTTCTTCAGATAAACTCTGTAAGTGTCACTGGCCTAAGTATCAGCTAGAAATTACATCATGTACTAAAGTCGCTATAGATAAACCGAGAGACAGAGAGAGAGGTAATACTGTACTCAACAAACAACCACTATTAAAAACTGTTAACAGTTATCATAAAAGCCTGCAGTTCATTTACATGGTATAAGACATCTTTCACACAAGAAACTGCAAAGGAACTGGTACTGAAACATACCAGCAAGCCATGACTCAAAGTACTCATAAGTAGTATATATACCCCACAAGATGTGTTCTTATAACCGAATCTAACTGCAATGAAAGAAAGAAAGTTTTAACATTATATTCAATTGTAATCTCTTAAACCAGTTTCCATTTATTCATTCTAAACAAATACCTGAGTTTCTCTCTTATTTGTTCCCTCTTCTGAATCAGACTGGTGCTCCTGTTCATTTTCATCGCTCTGAAATCAAGGAAGAGAGATAAAAAATATTTTGGAATGCTGCTGAGAACTTTAAATCATTTTATACTTGTATATCTGTGGTCAATCTATTTGCCTTAATGTTCGCATAAAAGCAACAGAAGGACATGTAATTAAAATTCCTCAAGAATTTTGCATGAAGTAAACAGAGAATTCAAAAAGCCAATTAATCAGACGAGCATAAGCATTTAAAAACCAGAAGCAAATGCAAAAGGAAAGATGTGGGATAAATACAGTTGGTAAATTAAAATTCTTCCTTTTACAAACAAAATTTAAGTCACAGGGAGGGGAGAAGGATAGTAAAGAGTTAATTCTATTCACACTTAATTGTAAATACATAGTGTTTTGTAGAGTTCAGTTTTCACACATTAAATATAGGCAGATTAGAGAGACAATTTTGTTCCATCCTGTTCTTGATAATTTGCTTGTTTAGAAGTGTTAACAAAGGTTGCTTCAAAATATCTCGCATCAATATATTCACATCACAGTAGAATATAAAAATGCACCAATCTTTATCTTATTACATACTTATTCAAATGAATATGAAAGATTCTGAAGTTATTTAATGGTTTAAATATCAGTCTAAAATGACAGCTTCAGAAGAGTTTAATATGATAAAATCAACATGGAACAGTATCAGGGCTTTTATTCATTCTTCCTGCCCTTAATGCGAAAAAACAAAACAAAAAACAAACAAACAAAAAAACCCAAAAAACTTAAGTACAATCCAAACATGTTCATATAGGGATGCAGGGGATTTGTTTTGAGATCTAAAGCAGGAAATTTAAGACAATGAGCCTATGACACTTTGGGGGCATTTGTGCAAACGCTTTCTGCTGCAGCGCCAGGTGCTTTTAAAAATGCCCAGTGCTGCAGCCCATGCATTTTTATAAATGGCAAAATGCATGTCAGCACTGAGAAAATGGCGGCAGTGCAAAAAATGGTGGCAGCCTGCTGCCGCCGTTTTCTCAGCACCAACACACATTTCGCCATTTACACAAATGCATGCAATACAGTGCCTGGTGTATCAGCTTAATCTCCAGTCTGTTGGAGCAGACAAATGTATGTGTATAATGCTCCTGATTTCTACCTTGGTAACATATTATTAGTAATTATTTGTATTTTAGAACTGCCTGATTGAATTGCCCCATTATGCCAGCATTGCACAAAACCAAGAGATACTGTATTTTTTTCACTTTTACTTAATAAATCACAGGCAGATTCTACACTAGGAACATCCCCATTTACAAAATGGTTATTAAACAAGGGGGCTGGATTAAACTGTCACGTCTATTTCTACCACTTATCCTATGACTTCGTTTT
Organism: Crocodylus porosus; assembly: GCF_001723895.1. Taxonomy (NCBI): domain Eukaryota; kingdom Metazoa; phylum Chordata; order Crocodylia; family Crocodylidae; genus Crocodylus; species Crocodylus porosus. The sequence goes on along the minus strand of NW_017728931.1, from coordinate 72,681,922 downwards.
CTTGAATCTCTTACAAGATGGCCAAAGGCTCCCTGAAAGCCCCCACACTGAGGTGAAGCAGTTTTCCTTAATTATTTAATGACAAGTTCACAGTTGTAGCAGATTAAAAAGATGCGATTTTCCCTAACTATGCTGATTCTGGTTTGTACCCATCACATGATAATAATTTAAGGTTTTACATTTCTTTATAATATAGTTTCAAATCAATTTACCTAGCTGGTCTTACACTAGCACGTAACTTTTTAAAGAAGAAATTAAAAGTTTTGACATAGGTAATCCATCCCATGATGATATCCTTCCTGATTTTTTTCTATGAAGAATCATAATAAAGCATACTGCTCTACAATGCTCCCTATTCAACTGCTTTTAAATTCAACAGAACCGTCATGCATTGGAGAAAGAGATTCCTTTCTGCCCCTTGTAAGGTGACTGGCAAAAACTCTGAAACATTGGATTTTATTCTAATGCAATTTAATGTAGTTTCTCTATTGCTTGCATAATACAGGTATAAGTTAATAGTTTGGGCACTTTCTTCCTTACATCTTGAGTCCAAAAGGGAACTCCGGTAGACCTTCGTTTTTCTCTCGGCCGTCGCCTGTCTCTTATTGATTTAGTCTGTGATTTATCTTCTTCCTTTTCTTCTTCTTTCTTCCCTCCTTCTGTTAAGAACAACACTTTAAGTACAGTATAGAAATCACCTAATCTTCAGAAACCCTATATCAGCATCTGCCAAGATACAGATATTTTAGCCATTTTAAGACTACTTACATAAAACTCAGCTTACAACATGGGTTCATAACACATTATTCTATATACAGCTTGACTGGCATAATAAATGTTTTGTAGTTACCAGTTGCTGCCACACACCTTACCTCAGTGACCTAAGCAAAATATTTCAGTATAAAGGAATATTCTGAGGCTGATCTAGACCTTAGCTCCAAAATTTAAACTTGAATTTTGTATAACTTGTTATCACAATGAACAACAAGCAATTAAAACAAAACAATCCTCTTTCTCTTGCTCAGTTTCCTCCATTAAAATATATCCTCCATAGCAATCCTGCGGGGGTTTTTTTCCTTATTCAAATAAGGAATTAATTTTATTAATTCAGCATTTGCTTTGATGCAACCTCTTGGGTGTTAAGGCTGACCACCCACCTCCTCTTCCCCTCCAAAAGCTTTCACGTAATTTGGATATTTAATATCCAAATTATGTGCAGGGTTGTACTAGCATAGGACAATCGCCTGCTATCAAAAATGTTTATTAGTCTGCTACCTTTTTTATCAACACATTCAAAGGCAGACACTGTAACAAACCCTACACTAACTTGTTTATTTCTGTTATCGCAATCTTCAGGCCTAAAAAAAGTGAAGCAAAAATAAGAGAAAAAGAATGGAATATCCATGGAGAAAGCACATTTATGAAATTAGGTATTGGATTTTGAATACCTTAAATAATTTTTCTCCCACCAAAAACTCATTTATATAGTACCTACACAGCGCTTACATATGAGAATATTCTTATTTCAGTATAGAAAGGGTACGAAGAATAGGACTATGTAATTGTGGAAACCCAAACCAAATCCAGAACTGCTTCATGACAGGGGCAAATAACACCCAGTATACTGCTAGTCACCTCCTGAAAGCTACTACAAGTAACAGTTTTAGAAAATACTGATCCTTGAGAGTTTAAGATTATTTCAAAGTTTACAGCTGAGTAAAACCAATAGATCATCTACTTTGACCTACATACCACAAATATATATAGTCCTATTCATACTCATCCAGCTTCCCCTATATTAACGTCAATAATTTAGGTTAGATTAAAGGATTTCAGTCCTCAGGAAACTAATGTGTTGCATCTCACAGACACAGAAAGGAAATGGCCATGAATGCCCCAAAATCCTGGTGGCAGGGAACTGGCTGGGTAAACATCCAGAGGATCCTAGCAGATGACTCATACACTGTAGCAGAGCTCCCAGGCTGAATGTAACTTGGGAGTAGTTAACTCATGGCCTGCAGGCTCCTGTTGCCTTTACTGCCTCGGTACCCTGTGCTTAACCCCACATCAGTACCTCCCCGACTCCATTCTACTGGGCTCCCCTCCTTTCTCCAACTTTTGCTTCCTGCTGCTTCCCTCTGGCTGCTCACAAGTTGGACAGCCCTGCTCTATAGGGAGGCAAAAACCCTCAAGATCACCATCAACCTGACTGGGAGGGAATTCTTTCCCAATCCCAAATCTGGCAATAAGTAAGTTTGATCCTTAGCCTAAGAAAAGACACCAGAAAAGCACATAAAAGGATCCTCTATTACTGCAGAGCATCTGCCCTCTCTAGTGGTACGTACTAACCTGTATCTCACCCTGATGCTGCAGAAATTAACAAAATTCCCAAATACAAGAGGCTAATCATGCACTGGAAAAAAATTCCCTCCCGACCTCATGCCAGGTGACTAGCAAAATCTCTGAAACACTGTTTCTGATTATAACAAGTGTCTTAATGCAACTCTACAAGTGTTACAAGCAGAATTCCCTTTAACTCTTGTGGCTCTGGAAGGGACAGCATGAATAGATTTGAACTCCAAAGTAGAAAAGACATTACCATCCAACACTGACCCACCCCTCCCCAAAAAAACATGAGAGAATTTCTCCCAGAAGCTGGATTAAGTGGCAGTAGATACCTTACCTCACAGCTCACGTTACATAGGACCGTGGCTTTCACACTGTGTTCTGTGGAACCCTGGGGTTCAGCACAGGTCATCAGGGGTTCCCATTAGGATTGGGGGTAATGGCAACTACCACTGTCATGCTAGGTTACCTGGCTCCATACCAGCTCTCACAGGCTGTGGAGCCAGGTGTAGGGGTTCCACAGCAAAAGAGGTGATATGAAAGGGTTCTATGATTTTAGGACACTTGAAAACCACTAATGCAGGACATATTACCTTCTTTGGAAAGACGCATGACCCTTTGGTAATTATGGGGAAGACAGTCAAAACATAGCAGACGTACCTCTCTCATTTTCCTTTTTTCCGCTTCTGGAATAGGCAGAAGTTATACCTATAAGGCTGTTTGGTCTGTTTAGTTGGCTTGAAGTAGAAAGAGAGCTAGTGGATGTGGAAAGTGAAGAGGTGGATGACGGAGTAGTTGAAGCTGTAGTTGAAGCTGGTCTATAGCGATGATAGGGCTGTTTGGCAGAAAAAAAAAATCAGTATCAATTACCAGAGATTAAAGGACATTAATGAAAACAGCCACGATATTAAGACATTGAAATAAAAGATCTATATCATACACTTTAATGCTATCATAGGGTACCTGCACACGAGCAGGAAGGTTGCTCCGAGGTACTGTAATTACAGTGCATCAGAGCAGACTCAATTAATCGAGTCTGCTGGATTGTGGTAATTATCAGGCTCCAGCCAGCATGTCTTCTGTATTAAAATCCCTGCGCTTCAAAATGGCAGTGGGGACACTTTATTTAAAGTTCATCCAACACTGCCGTTTTGAAGCGCGGGGATGCTGATACACGAGATGCTCCAGGCACTTTAATTAGAGTGGCTCTCAGAGACTCTCTAATTAAACTTCCACCCCCACAAGCGCAGATAAAAATGCCCATATATTAAGGTGACTATCAAATTCATTAACTAAAAGAGTGAGATACCTCTTCACTAGTTCTGGAATATCTTTGTCTATAATCATCATCTTTAGTTTCTGATTCCTTCTTATCCTCCTGCTTTTCTTTATCTTGTTTTTCTTTCTCCTCCTTCTCTTTTTCTTCATTTTCCTGTTCTCTGGTTCGTGTAGGACGACTTCTTCCTATAGTTTTTTCAGCTTCTTGAAGATCAGTTAATGTTACACCCTGTAGGGAAAAAACAAAAAGCAATATTTCTAAATTACTTACATTTTCACTACTGTTGATGAACACTATATAAAATAAATACTGTGCATCAGGGGTACTTTGAAGAAGTTGGGTTATAGAAAGAATCTACTCTGCAATTCTTATCTATTGACCCCTCCTGAATTTCTGCAATCATTTTTTTCCCTACCTTCAGCACCTGGTTGTTGAGTCACAGTTCATGTTGCGCACATCTGCAGTACAATTTTCAGATATCTTGTACCTCATTCATGGAGAGCATTTAGAAAAACCTATCCAACTTCCTTTCAAAATTACTGTGAGCATCACTAATGATTCAGATAAAGTCAGTGAAAAATGCAGCTAGAGTCACAGATCATCACTGGGATATGTGGATGGTTTTATTAACACAACCAGGACAATTTCTCTGCAACATCCCCAAAAAACATGACAACAGAACCCAATACAATCTCCTCATAGGGCTTCTTGATAGGCTAAAAAAATATTTCATGTTACCTTGAAGATAAAATTACTTACAGCTACAGTACACTGTCTATGACTGGGAAATGAAACATCCCAATGAAAATTTTCCTCTGAGTTTCAGTCAGTCCGTCCACTGAAATCCTTGCAATAAAACTTTTAAAAAACTTTCAGTCAGTCTGTCTCACTGAAATTCTAGTGATAAAACTATGGCTCTTCCGGTTTTATGAAAGGCTGCATCCAGCACTAGGGAAGATAAACATTTCCCACAACAGATAGTGTCAACAGGTGCGTATACACATACTAAGTCGAAAAAGTAGGCGAAGACGACTTAACTAAGTCTACTTAAGTTAAGCCATGTTGAAGTGTACATGCATACAGCTGTTTGACATGGTGGAAGCCATCGTGTGAGCTAAGCCAACTTAACTAATGTGACTTGAGATAATACAGCTTGGAGGTGTATTATCTTGTGCCTCATTCAAGTTAACTCTACTCCACATGAGTGTATGCTCAGAAAATTAACATGACTTTAAAAAGTTAAGATGGCTTAACTGTTAGAAAGTTAGCATGTATGTATGCACCCAACTATTTTTAGCCTCTACTCAAGTCATCAACTTCTGCCATTGACTCTTACTCTTATCAAGTTCTTTCACAGAGAAGATTATGGTAGTGCAACTATAACCTTCTTGTATTTATAGATTCCCTTGACATTAGGCAATCTGGTTATGAGCCCCTCAATGTAAAAGAAATGTCCTTGTTAAACTTGGTTATTTCTCCCTAGCTGTAGATTATCTAAAATAATCTTACTGAGTATTTTCAATCTATCAGAAGACCCCAGGGATGTGTCACTCTTTGCTGTTTCTTCTTAGTAGACTAAAGTGTACTAGCAGGCAATTGCCTGACTGCCTTGAGAGCAACAATGAACTGAATTATCTATTTATAAGTGTTCAGTACAAACATGAGAAAACTGGAAAAGTTATAGAGGGGAAATGCACAATGATTTATTCAATAAATTGATGACTCCCAAGTGTGCACACATGCATGTCTTACTATGAGCTATACACCACACCAGAATGTATAAATTAGTGGCTAAACCGTTTTAAGGATTAGATCAGAGGTAACTGGCTGCAGTTCAGGCCAGATGAACACAGTTTGCAGTAACCAGGAAACAGATCGGAGTGCTAACAAAGATGGTCAGAGATCAAAATGAGAGGTGGCACTGGCAACCTCATTAATGAGCTGCACACAACTTTGGCGCTGTTAGGTTGCAGGTCATTCCTGGATGTCCAAAGAGAATTTCCTCCTTCCTCATCTGGATAACTAACTTGAACATTTCTCTTTGAAATGGAACTTGTCAAGTTACCCACATCTTTGTCACATCAGTCCAGGGACTATGGAGACCTCTTAGAAAGTGAAGGAAATACAGATTTCAGCATCTATTTCTCAACTAGCACAGAAGTCCATAGAACAGAACAGTTGCCAATAAGTACCCTTGTAGAACTCTAAGCTTTGGTTTTAAAAGTCAAAATAACTTGGGAAACTATTATTTCACAGTTTCATAGTTGTTATGGGCTAGAAGGGACCTTACAGATCATCGGGTCCAGCACTCCTGCACTTCGGCAGGAAAGACTGGGATCAGATGACCCCAGCAAGATGGGCATCAAGACTTTTTTGAAGATTTGCCAGGATGCATGCATGTTATATTGCTGCATGTGCAATCCAAGGCCTCATTACTACATTTATCAGGTAGAGAAAAGGAACTCCAGTAAGTTAAGTTCTTAAAGATGCATTGCCTACATACCTGTTGGCCACAAGTGTGTACATTTCACACCCTAACACTTTGACCAAACCCTTTTTACTGGTACTAGTACAGCAAAGAATAAGTATACTCCAGCCCCCATGTCTCTTTGCTTTCCTTTGTCAAATGAAGTGTGCAGGAAAGGAAACTGTTCTCTTCAGTTTCCTTTCAACTGCAGAATCTTGACTTCATTTCACTGATAAAAAGTGGAACAAGTACAGATTCAAATGACTGAACAACAGTACTAGTGGAGTGATGTTGTAGCCATGATGGTGTAGGAATACGAGTGAGGCAAGGATTTTTGTGGGTAACCTCTTTTATTTAACCAGCTGTATGTTCGGGAGAGAGAAGTTTTTGGGCACAAGGCACCCTTCTTCATCTGAGAATGGAGGAGACAGCTTGAGCTGGGGTGGAAGGGATTTCAAGAAGTCACCTGGGTCCAGCCCCTACTCAAGGCAGGATCATCCCTGATTAAACCATTCCAGTAAAATATCTGTATATCACAGGATTGAACAAAGCAGCATATAAATCTCAAAGAACTCCAGTTACTGGCAAGTAATCCTTTTTTCTTCAAGAAATTATTCAAATACACATTCCTAGCTAGATGTCTCCAAAGCAATGCCCAGACACATCTAAGAGTCCTCTATGCAAACAATGCTTAACTCAGGAAGGCTTCCATGTTGGCACAATGCTTAGCCAACACTTGGATAAAGGTCCAAGTAGCTTCTCTACAGATGCTACCTATGGTAACACCACAAAAGGGAGGTGATAGAGGTGGTCTGAACTTTAATGGAGCGGGCCTACTCTGATAGCAAAAATCCAAAAAGTTTCTGGGTTAAGACTAAAAGGCACAGAACTATCTAGCTATAAATATGAACAAGCAGAGACTAGAACAGGGGTCAGCAACCCCCGGCACGCATGCTGAGCATGCCACACATGGCCATTTTGCTCGGCACACCACCACCAGCCCGGGCTCTAAGCAGCTGCTGCTAGCCATGGAGCCCAGGCTGCTTCCAGGAGGCAGCTGGGAGGCTGCAAGCCCCACTGCAAGCAGACAGGGATCTGTGGGCCGGCTGCAGCTGGGAGACTGAAAACAGCTGCTCCGGGCTCCGGCATGTCGGCACTCCAGCACCTTCCAAAAAACACTGTGGTTTTTTCTGTGCTGTGGCCAAAAAACATTGCCTACCCCTGGACTAGAAGGTGGGAAGGCTGGGCTCAGGGAAGCAGCAAGATAGGACCCAGAAGAGCATCTGCATTATTTACAGAGCTTCTTTGGGCTTCAAAGAGCAGGAGTCCAAGTGCCCATGACAGAAGGCCAGAATGCTCTGTTATGATTGACACTCCAGAAAATACAGAGAATCTGGGTCTAGCCTTAGAAAGTGAGGGGTATCTAGCTCCAGTCATCTTAGCGTTGTCCTGGAGACCTTCAACATGTGAAGGTTTTGTTTTAGCAATAACTGCTTCATATGTGGGGAAGCCCTTGCCTTCTAGGGGGACCTTGTGGCTTGCAGCCTTTCCTCCTAATGACTGCTGTGGAAATGGACTGTACTACTGAGAACCATCTTGATTAAAAAACTGCCATTCAGAAAGGATCATTCCAAAAGGCTCTACAGCCCAACAGTAGAGTCACCACAGAGAAGATAACACACTTATACAGCCAAAAGTCATCTGGGCAAGCAAGGCTTGACAGTTGGCAATCTGAAATGGGAGAGTGGATGAGGAATATGACGCATAACTAGCCCAGAAACTAGCCTTTTAGGTCCCTTATCTCAAGTACTAGTATGGTGTGCTGTAAGCAGGTCCTTTATCATTTTATGTATTGCAAACCACCAAGCAAACTTAGGTCTCTTGCAAAATAAACAGAACAAAACAAAAATCCTTCATCTTCTCCAGACATTAGGAAAAGAGCCATTTTCTGCTCTGGCTTTTCCCCAGCACAGCAGTTTGGCTTTTCCTCCTTGCAAGCTGTTCTCTCAAAACCTGCCCCTTTCTGCTCTCTGCTCTGGGTTTTAAGCTCCCAGTTCCTTCATTAGCAGAATGTTCCACAGCTGAACATCCTTAACAGGGCTGGCTGACCCTTCTTATACCTTAATCTTTTCATTTACTGCAAACACAAATCTCAATGGGCAAACTGTTCTTACTCCTGTCCGTCCTCTTCTCCATACTGAGACAGAAAGACTGGTATATACCAGATCAGCCAAGCCATTTCTGGGATAGCAGCACTGAAGGAGATGGTTAGCTCTGACAACCCAAGCTCTAATGAATAAATCACTGGATTTCCCAAGAAGGAAAAGTTTGTTTGGCTTTTCAGGTCTTGGCCTTGAGCCATCTTCAGATGGTGCACTTATTAGGAATGTTTGCTTTGCCAAGGCAGAACAAGCAGTGCAAACATCCATCCGAGGCTGAATTAACTCCACAGCAAGACGGGCATTCTTGAGCCCCTGTGATACAGGCAGAGATAGTCAATTCACAGACCATCCCAAATAAGAAAGGTACAGATATAAAGGTAATGAGGGACTGAAAAAACCCACCTCACTAGACAAAACACTGCCTACCTTGTGATATCAGAAAAAAAACAAGAGGAGAGCAACAAGACATCTTTCTCTGGCTCAAAGGCTGTGAGGCTTTTCCTCATTACAAAGTGTAGGGAAGAGTGCAAGAAAACAAAATTAGACAAAGGCAGCAGGAAATATAACATACTGTTGTTGGGAAAAAAGGGTACAACTGTTCTATTAGGGAAAAATGCTGCCTGCAAACATGGGACAGTAAATGCTCCACTTCAGTTAGACAACTCAGCGTACTAAGGAGCAGGAAGTGAACACTGCCCCCACCCAAATGTGAAGGCCAGGCCAGAGAGCACTCTACAGGTACTGCTTTGCCGAGTTTTCTGCTAAAGGCTCAGGGAGTAAGAGTCACTGAATTGTCAGGAATGGGTTCTGGGCAATTATTTGAAAAATCATTTCTATTTTAGAATTCACTTAAATTCAGTCTCCGATACAGTAAAGAGGTTAACCTTCAATGCATAATGGAAGGCCCATCTTTTCTGCTGACCTTTTTGGGGAGGAGAAAAAGACTGATTTTGTCAATTATTTGATTTATAGTGGGAAGAACACTCATCATATTAGGTAAATTACATATCACTGTACCCAGGAGTTTGGCCCCAATTTAGGTTTTTATAAATGGAAAAACAACAAAGATGTACCTGTGTAGATCTTCTGGACTGTCTTGCTTGCCTGGATCGAGCTTTTCTTTGGGACTCAGACTCTTCATCCCGAACAGGAGTGAGGTATGATCTGAAGAGTTAATTATGATTAAAATCAGTAACCATTGATATCTGCAAAACATTATATGACCATAGAAAATGGGCAATAATATGATGATAGTGATAAGAAAAAGAGGAGAGTTTCCCAAACTAAATGGCACATTATATTTATGTGGCGTATACATTCTCTCTCACACTTGCACACTTTGAAATTTCTAAAAGCACAGAATTTTCCTTCTGAATTAATCTTGTCAAATATTTATAGTCACATAATCTTTAAGCATATCACTAACACCTCACCCAACTCACATAGTCAGCACCTACACCAATCAGTTAAAATATTACTTATAATAGAATAGTAAAATGAGTCTCGAAACCATTTATTTTTTTGGTATGCTACCAGTCTGCCAAAACAATGGTAGAAAAGGGAGAGCCTCCAGTCCTCAGCAAATCTTACATTACAAGCAAACAACAGGTTCAGGTTGACAGCACTTGACATACATTTTATATGTTAAAAAAGCTAAATATGTGGCTATAACAGGAAAAGCACTAGCATACCTAGTACTCTCTTGTCAGAATATAAAAACTGAAGTAGATGACTACTCAGTAAATGCATCTGGAAAACCAAAATTTAGCACATACTGTAGTAGCACCATTAGCAAGCAAAGCAGTTTCACAGGACTTCACTGCTCCCAAGACTATAGTCTACTTTAATTATAACAACTACTGAATAGCCACTTTTCAATACTATCACAGTTCATGATTATTTTTTATAAAAGCAATGAATTATACCAACATCCAGCAAAATGAGCTTCCAACTAATACGCTTTTAGCCATGTTGCAAGGCAAATCAGAACTGAACATTCTGTTGCACTGGCCAATGATCATCCCTACAAAAAAAAGACGTAAAAACTTACAGCATACTTGTTGGTTTCTTTTGTGCCTGTTTTCGTTTGTTTTGTGTTTTTTTAAATACAGGCTAGCCAGAAGTACGCTATGAAACCACAAAGGAAAAAGAAAGATTTAAGTTTTCAGCGTTCTTTTAAAAGATACAGCCCCATGTATAAATTTGAGTTCTCTCTCAAATAAAGATGCATTTTTAATTCTGAGCCTTTAGTTTTCAGACCTGAAGGGCAAATTGTGAAACCAAGGAGCAACACTTATGTTTGGATAGTCCAGGTTTTCTATAGCAAGGACAGAGCAATGTGTGGAAACAGAGCCATAAGTACTAGGGCTGTGAGACGCTTTGGTAGTCAATTAGATTTGAAGGAGATTTGGTCCGATTCAGGGACTGAATCTCTGAATCTGAATTAAGTCAAATCAGGTGACTAAGTAAAAGCTCCAAATCAATTTGAAGCATCTGAATTGATTCAGAAAAGCTTCAGAAAATATTCGGCCACTTCGGAGATTCAGCCACAGACTAAACAGGCTAACAGCTGCCTCCAGCTGGTAAGTCTGTTGGGGTTGGGGGACAGGGAAGGGACATGGGGGGGGAGGGAGGAACGGGATGGGGCAAGCTGCCCAGCCAGGGCAGGAGGGCGCGTTAACTTGGGGAGGGGGGCGGGGGTGGAATGTGGGTGCAGCAGCATTGGGAGCAGGAGCTCTGCCCTGCTGCCGCTTGTCCAGCTGAGGCGCAGGGATGGGGAGGGCGGGATGCAGATGCGGCTTGCTCCAAAACAGAAGGGGGAAGTGGCAGCAGGGCAGAGTCCCTGCTCCCAGTGCTACCACGCTCACATCCTGCATCCTGCTTCCCCTGCACTGGCTGGCAAGCAGCAGCAGGGCAGAGCCCCAGCTCGCAGGCTTGATGCAGGCATGGCAGTGCTGGGAGTGGAGGCTCTGCCCTGCTGCTGCCCAGAGTGAGCCACACCTGCATTATGCCCCCAACACCAGCTGGGCAAGCGGCAGCAGGACATAGCCCCTGCAGCTCCGCCTGCTGGGCCAAGGGCAGGCACAGCCAGAGGAGCGGGGCAAGAAGCCCCATGGCTGCTCTGCCTGGCCCCACCCCGCCACCTGGCCCAGCCTCCCAGCACTTACAAAAAAATTTTTAAAAAGCCCCACACTTACCCATGGCAGCGGCGGCAATTGGGGCCCCTGGGCACTCATGGTAGAGCCCCCCCCCCATGCAGTATGGGGCAGTGGCAATTGCCCTCCCAACCCCTGCTTGGCACCCACGTGGCAGCTGCTCTATGGTATGGGTGCAGTATACTGCATGATGTCTGCGAGCTGCATGGGGGGGCTGGGGCATTTTTCGTTTTCTTAAAGTGCCAGGAGGCTGGGGCTGGACAGTGCAGCCATGGGGGGTTCTTCCACAGCTCCCCCAGGCCAAGGAGAGGCAGGCACAGCCGGAGGAGCCGTGGGAGAACCTGCAGCCACCCACCAGGCCTGCCACTCCCTGACTGATCCGAATCAGCGCGGAATCTCCTGAAGCCGATTCGGCTGAATTGATTCGGGACAGTGATCTGAACCTCCAAATCAAATCACTGTCCTCCGAATTGGCTGAATCGAATACTTCCCTATTCGCACAGCCCATAGTAACAATCATGTAGGGAATCCTGAAGACAGAGGAACCTATTTATATACATCCTCTTTTCACTTATACCATCTCTGATCATATAAAAGTTTTAAAACTCCCCAAGAGAATCTCTGCAATGCAGGGAAGTCCTCTCTCCAAGTGTAACTGTGCCATGTTTACCAGATCCTGTGCCACATTTACCAGTACACCCTGGGTGCAGATGACTTTCTAGGGACATTCTTGTCACCCTGCTATTCTGGACTGACAGCATAGCTCACAGACCCTGTTCCGAGCTTACTACAAATTAGTTGCGCCTTCAAGGCTACTGTGATAGATGACTGAATAAGACCTCTAGACCCTTAGGCAGAGGAAACAAGTAGAAAATGGCACTACACCAGGGGTTGACACCATACAGCTTACTGACTGGATCTAACCCAAAGCCACTTGATCCAGCCTGTAGAGCCTACGCAGGGGCTGGGCAGCTAGAAGCTTGCACCCACCACTACCACTTCTCCCCTCCTTCCACTTCCAGCCAGTAAAGAGCTGCACCAGGACTGGGCAGCACTACTACACAACCAGAAGCAAAGTGGGAAAGGAAAACAGCAGCAGCATGAACACAGCTTCCAACTGCCTGGCCTGAACTCAGTTCCCCACCGGCTGTGTTGTGCCACAGCTGGGGAGTGGGAGGTGGAGAAAAGCAGCAGCAGCATGGGTGCTGCATGACTGAAGCCACTAGACCTGCATCAGACAAGATTATCCCACCACATGGCTTGTAAAGGCTGCTGGCCACTGCATGAAGCCATTGTCTCTCCATCCTCAATCAGAGCATTGTTCTGACACAAGGACCAAGTGGGCAAAAGTCATGCAACCTGCACTCTGTCTGTTCTTCTGTAAGTCTCAGTTACAGAAAGTCTCAGTCACAGAAACTGGCTTTGGCCCTTACTGAATTGTCTAGAATGATGGTAAATGCTGATTCACACTCTAAACAAACAATTTTCTGTTACAAGATAAAATAAGTACTTGATTTCAGAGCTACCAGTGTTTTCCTAAGTAATACTAACAGCTGATTAGGATTATCAAATGTGTTTTAGAACCATTAGATCATCTGGAAGTTGGAAGAACCTAAAACCAAACTCGTCTTGAATATATAGTTCTATTCACACACTATGTAGCCTTTGAGGAAGTGCAACGAGCCTTTCTGGATGACAAAACTGGCCAAGTTAGTTGCCTTTCAAAACAGGAGACTTCACATCATTTGATCTCGGATACAAAATAAAATATGGTTCGTTATGTTTTATCAGCTAGCTCTCTTAAGAGCCTTCTGCCTTTGAGTAATACACTAGAAACACTACAAAAATTAATGTTTTAATACATCTCAAAGTTGACTTGTTCTCAGTTTGGAAATACTAAATATGTATTTAAAGATGCTTTTAAGAAGCATATTTTCATCTGTAACATCACAGTAATAACTGGACGAAGTACCAGTGCATTTATCACCTAAAAACTACCACCCAGGATCCCCATAATTGTTTGCAGCTCTGAAACCAAGCTCTTTAAAGTAACAAATATACAATCACTGGTTTATACTTTATTTTCTTTGCATGTAACTGTTATGAATACATGACCAACTGTACTTTTAGCTTGTCACAGCAGTTTAACTTAATTTAAAAAGTACTCTTACAGCAGAGTAGGAATGTCCACATAGGGAGCTGTAACAGTATAAACCAAATGTATATACAAGCCCACAGTAGACGTAGAATGTGCTGAACCTACCTGTAGTGGTGTTTGTTACTATTATTACACTGGAACAGAAAAGCTGCTATATCACTAGTATCCTTTCATAACTGGTTAAAAAAAATAAACCAGTTTCTCTTCTTAAAATTTTCCCTAAAATAGTACTGTATACTAAAATCACTATAATATCTTGTAATGGACTTAGTTATCAAATACAAATTTACAGACATTTGATCTGTAACAGCATTGGCGGACTTCAGGATGAAGGGAAGCAACAGTGCGTCCCTTCAACCTGGTTCTGCAGCATCGTATAGATCAGGCACTTTGTTAGGGCATTTTGCCACTTACGTAAGTTGATTCGATCAGCTATTATATAAAAGTGCCAAAAAAGACCCACTAAAGTACCCGATCTATACAGATGTTGGGAAAGCTGGGTCCAAAGCACGTTTCCCGCCCCACCCCCCAATTCTTCTAAGCAGGCTAAATGAGGACCTACTAACTTCTCATATTAAAAAAACAGGAATACCATATTTATTCATATACCACACACTGATTTGGGGGAAAAGGTCGTTTCCAAAATTGGGGTCCATGTTTTAAGCAAGGAAGCTGTTTTTTCTTCACTGGAACAAAAGCATAGGAAGGCAATGCTACAAAATGGAGTCTCTTGTAGCACTGGAGTCTCTCTCATGCAGCAAGCAAGAGTGATGGAGTATAGTGCTAACTCATTCATAGCCACTCGCAAACTGGCAACAGTTGCTGGCTGAGCAGCTGAAAAGCTATGTCCAGTTTAAGAGCAGGGATGAGAGGGCTAACATTGAACTCAATCCCTCCGGTCTTTTGTCCCATCTTGCAGTGCTGCCTTCTTATGAAAAAGGCCAGCTCTAGACTACTCTGCTGCCCCCAAGTCAGGTTCTTATGGGGAGGGGGATCGTACTTTGCATAAAAATACTTCTTAAATTTAAAACAGATCATCAGTGTACCAAATTTTCATGCATATATAGTCATTACTCCAACTCAATTTGTACTCCAGTTCAATTCATTCAGATAATTTCCAAGATCTCTTATGGTGTACTGATATAAGCTGTCAATAATGCATCTACCTCTGAATGTTACAACCTGGGGGACAACAGAGATTCACGGTATGTGGACCAGTTGCAGAGATCTAGTAGTGCATACGTTACACTTAATAACGTACATGCAATACACAAACAAGTTAGTGAGAGTGAATGACTGAATAATAGTCTTAAGTCTGGATTTTCTTTTCCTTTTAGTCCATATCAGACTTTTACTGTTTAAAGTAATCAGCTTAAAACTCAAATTATTTTAATTACAGGTTCTCTTTGATGGTACCAACATTTTTACTAACTTCATATGGCTGCTATCTATTCTTATGAAGGTTCCATGACAGCTGCTTTGCCTGCCATAACCATATTTCCTTCTAGAATACGCATGTGTCAAGTAAGGCTGCAGCCAAATGGCTTGAGAGCCATGTGATGCTTCAGATGACTCCACTCTGAGGGGCAGGGAGGCAAAAAATCATTCCCATATCATGCCAGTTAAAGCCCGTATCAGCCACTCCACTACATGTAAATAAATCTGACTTATAATCAGAACATATTTCCAATTCTCACAGCAATCATTTAAATATACAAATACAAGCTTTCAAGTAACATGTTTCAAATTGTAATGCAAACACCACAAACACCATAAGCAAGACAGAAAATTCAGAAAATTACCACGTTGTCTATTGCTGCAAGAGTTTTTGCAGGATTCTTTGGAAGCTTTTCTCAAGATAGGTTTTGGAAGATTAATTATTTGAAATGTGTTAATAAGTTTCACTACATTTAATAAATAGACAATTACTGGTTCTCTTCCAGTCCCATCAGATTGATGGTTAACCACTGCACTCTTCTAAAAATAAAAAGATAATTCTGTACAAGAAAAACAGTACTCTCAAAACCTTTACACACCTCCGTCTCTCCCTGACCTCTGATGTTGAGGATACAGTGCCAGAAGTAGCCGTAGTCACGGTTGTGGAAGTGGCTGTAGCATTTACAACAGATGGTGCAACAGGAACGGTCACTGCTGTAGGAACATTGTCCTTTTCTTTCTCAGAACTATCCTCAGCCCACAAACGATTTGAGGTACTATAGCATCATAAGCAGCAGCACAAAAGAGAGAAAAGGAAACAGCTAAACAAATAAAGCACTTTACTAAACAGCTAACAACATGCAACTTGAGGAATGGATTTTTTTTTTTAAAAGGTAAACATACGCGAGATGCGTCTCCACTGTAACATATAAAGCTCATGTAGAGCTACAGGATTGAAGAAATTTAAAAATCAAGTAATATTGTACCTTTGTGGGGTTTTAAAAAATATATTCTTTGTCCTTCTGACTTGAATGCTTTCTTTGCCAGACATGCAAATCTGTCACTTCATAGCAAAAGCCATTCACAATGTTTTTGAGCCAAATGGTGTAAGTTAAAAAAAATGGGAAAATTAAAAAATCCACAGCCCCATGACCTACTGAACAAAAAACGCATGCACATACATAAGCACACAGTAGGCCTGACCAAAAAAACAAAAAAAAGTGTGCTGATGCCCTTACCTGCTTTGTAAGCTTACTGAAGTAGAACCCGTTGTAACCTTTGTAGTAGTGTTTGCGCTAGTAAGCAGGGGTTTCTGAAGCCCAGCTGGAGAGGTAACTGTTGGCGCTGCCGTAGTAGTTGGAACACTAGAGCTAATCAAGTCATCTTGTCTTCTACCAAAGGAGCCACTGAAGGAGAAAATTACATAATATATATGTCATGTGCATCTTTTATTGTTCATTAAAAGACCATAAAGGTATAAATTACCTTTATGGTTCCTTCTTGCCAATGCTGCTTCTCCTGATCAAGCCATATTTAAACAGAATTCCATCTTTAGTTTCCTTGACTGAGATCCTATTTGTGCTTCCACTGCTGTCCTCTGGAAGTCACCTTTTATACTGTAATCAGGGCTCATGGTAGAAGTGATCTCTTTTATTAGTGATCTCTTTTATTAGACCGACAAGATTTTTGTAAAAAAAAATTCTTTAACTGCCAGCTTCCGGGAGCAAACGCCCTTCATTAGGCACCGGAGAATAGATTTTAAAAGTTCTCCAGGGTAGAAATGAAAGTCCGTATTTCGTAGGATTTCACAGAGGAGTCAATAGATGGAAAGCTCTTCTGGGCAGGCAGTTCTTGCAATTAAAGAATTTTTTTTTGCAACGATCTTGTTGGTCTAATAAAAGATATCACCTCTACCATGAGCCCTGATTGTTTTTTTCTTCTAGACCAATATGGCTAAAACCCGGATAACATTTAATACTGAATATTCATTCTCCTACTCAGAAAGGTCTGGAACCACTGGGTGTCACTAACCACAACGTGTGGATGAATGGTAGTGGCCAAATACCTCATCTATTTTACCACCATCACCTTATTTTCACACTGTGACCCCTCTCTATAGCTCTTCATAATGATACAGACTCCAGAAAATGCAGAATGCTGCTGCACAGCTTTTATTGACAGGGCCAAAATTAAATTCCCTTTTTTTCAAAATACGTTGCGCTTGTTTGAAAGCTCTCTGGATTTTCTTCTCTCAGAAAGATCAGAATCATAAAAAATTTGGGTTGGAGGGACCTCAGGTGGTCATCTAGTCCAACCCTCTGCTTAAAGCAGGACCAGCCCCAACTATACCATCCCAATTATTATGCTACCCTAATACCTTTCCTGTCCATCTTCACTCTTCTGAGAATGGAGGAGAGTGATATCTACACTATGTCAATCGGCTCTGTAATTTCAATTCTGCATGATAGGACTGGAAGTGCTATGATCATAGGCATATTTCTATGCCTATATTTAACACCAGCAATGGCACAGACTGCTCAGATTGTTAACCACATTACTAACTACAAAACAACTGCATACATGATGACCAATTTGCCATCACTACTCTGAATTCTGGGCTCTTGTTGCTAGGATTATAAAATGGCACATAAAACAGCCTGTTATAAGAACAAACTTGTACAAGAAAAGAAGTATACTGATGTATGCCAAATTCAGAAATTTACATACTATTTCTCAAACCACAGCAATACAGGAATTACCATTATGTTTTTACTGCCCCTTTAAGTTAACCAAATGATGCAAAGGAAATAGAAGGAGCCAGAATTGCTTAACTAAAATACACTTAGCTTGGGAGAACTCCCAATTGTTATGGAACTTGCATATTCAGATCCTAGCCAGGCTAGATCAAGGCAGATGTAAAAAAACATAGGAACGTTTTGGGACTGCTGTGAAGTGCCACAAGTATCACACTGCTTTAAAGTCATGTTGACCCTGAGGACACAAAATTGTCTTGGATGTTCAAGTGACATAATAAGAACCAGGCTCCAGGAAAACATCACAATCCCCACCACAGCCAGATCAGTAGAGAAAATGGGTAATAAAAGAAAAAGGTTTCCAGCTTTAAATAAATATGCATAGCATCATGTTGCGTCAGGAGACCCAATAATAAAAAACATCATTTATTTTTGTCCCTTCCTTGTATCCTCTCTTCTGTTGAATCATTAACTCAGCCTTTTAAAAATTAAACTAACAACAGTATTAATTTAAGTCTGTATGTGCCCAAGTACCAAAGTCATATTTTAATGTCACTCTTTTTCCCTTCCCATGTTCAGTGAATGCTGCTCCCTCAGTAGCTATATCCTGTCCTAAATTATATTGTAAGAAACATCTTAGCTCAGAAAAAAATGCCTTACAGGATGTGTTAAGCCCTGCATAAGTTAATTAATCTGCTCACTAGTAGTAGACAGAAAACCCTACCGAAAACTACCTGTAATACAGAAGATAAGGGGCCTTTTATACTGAACACCAAATTTCCAAAAAATTTGAAATTTTATTAGATTTGTTAGGCGTCTTAGACAAATAAAGTACTACATTAATAAAGATATATGCCCAAGACATAATGTAACCAGTGAGTACTTGTTAAGATACTAGACCAGAAGCAGGCAATCCCCAGCATGGGTGCCAGAACATGGCATGCAACGGTATTTTGTTTGGTACACACACCTCTGGGCAGACAGCAGGGAAAAGGCCAGGGCTGTGCTGCCACAACAAAGATTGGGCCTCTTGCATCTCCCTCACCATCCACCCATGGCATGCCAACATCTTAGAAGTCAAAGTTGTGGATGTTTATAGCATTCTGACCAAATACGTTGCTGACTCCTGTACTAGACAGTGGGTGAAATATTCAGAGAACCTAAATAACAAAGGAACCCACGTCCCATTTTTAAGCACAAGTCTCACTGTCTACAGCCACCTTGCAAGTAAGTCTTTGGAAAATGTTCTCTTCTGGCAGTAAGAACAAATCACCAAGAATGAAGATATATTTCAAAGTACTATATATGAGGAAGATACAGAAAAAGCTGATGGCACTCCATTTCAAGAATAACAGAAAATTAGGATTTCTACAGTAACAGATGGAACAAAATTGCTCATGCAACCTGAACTAACATTTCTCCAAAATAATAACAAGTCTTAAAACAAAGATTGCTCAGTGTTATTTAAAGAAGTTATAATTTTTTGGAATTTGCTTTTAGGAAAACATCACAAATGTCTTCCAAGTCTTGTAGTCAAATTATTCCATACTGTGGAACCACTCATCCAGTGACAGAGAAGAATTAAAGGGTGTGATGCACACAAAAAACTGCCCCATGTGCATGTTCAGGTCTTTTAGCGTACCGCTAAGTCTTTTTACTTATACATTACATCAGCAGTGCTCCAGCTTTTAGCCCCACAAGCCAAATGAGCAGAATAGGGCTAGTCTGTGTGCTGGATCGAGCCCTCTGGGCCCAGCCAGGTACTTGCAGAGCCTCAGCTGGCCTCCAAACGTTAGATTCAGGTCCTGCACTAGTCCCCCGTGCTCAGATTTGAGCCTATGCTGCCCCTACCCAGCCTTGCATGCCAAAATCAGGCAACCAGTTTAGCATGCAGAACGTAGGGCTCCCTCAGGATCCTGAAATTTGGCAGCCAGGGGTGTGAAAGGGAGGCACTGCTTCCAGACACCAAATTTTCAGACTTGCATGTGTGACAACACAGCACTGGGGGCCAGATCTGGCTGGGGGATAAGCACTGCTGTATTACATTCAAATACCAAGAACAGTCCCACCAACATCAATAACTGATCAGAGTAAAATTAATCATGGGATTGAACTAGAAGACCTCTGAGAGTCTAATTGCCAAGTTTGCAGGTTCTGAACCCTTCTGAGATTTTTGTGAAATGGGTACTGTACATATATTTCAAACAGAATCAACCATCAGTCATACGAAAATCACTAAGTGCCATATCCTGAGAAAAGAAGCCCACAGACTACACACTGTGAGGCTTGAAGCAATGCTTAATTTTAAAAGCACATGTTCCCTTGGACAAAAGCTCTGCCAAGTCAACATTTGGAGAGAAGGCACATAATGGGACAGGCATTTTTTCCACTTAGGTCTTAAAAGGCAGAAGCTTTTTTAATTCCAACAGTTAAAGTCACTTTCAGCTGTTGAACAAAACTGGGAAATTTCAGACAAATCTCAAATGCATTATTTACTATCACTCCTACTTTGCACTGTCCACCTCAAATAGATTTGTAAGTCTATACAAATTAGTAGTCAGCCTATAAAACAAGCAACATTCATTCTTTTAATAAATAAAATAAGTCTCAATGCACACCTGGCAAAGTTGTTTTAACTTCTATTTCTTCACTAGTAGCATCAGCTTTGTTATCACAGGCTATGAAACTACAAATGTAAAACTGCCTATATAGCGTACTGGTAATTGCAGTGCCTCAGGCCAAAGTTAACCCACATACTTATCTTATTGAAAATTCCACCCAAAGATTGCCATACCTTCTTTGATAACTTGCATTCTGTGATGTAGGGCCTTCATTCAAAGTGTTCTTCTTGACATCATCTTCCCATTTTCTTCTCGTGTAAGAACCACTACTACGTATTGAGCTAGCAGATGAGTCCCTGTAAAAAGATTGCATTTTTGCAAACATTTACGTTAAAAATAGTTTTGTTAGTTTCTTTGGAGAACGCTAAACACTAGAAAGAAAAAGAAGAGAATTGGGATGCAAGAATTACCTGAAAAGGTAAAGACATGAATAAAGGAATTCAATATAATTAGGCATTCTGAAACGTTCTATACATAAAGTACTAATGTCCAGCCATGTTATGACTGAACACCAAAAAAAAAAAAAAAGATTGAAGGAATCTAGGGGAGTGAAAAGAATCCATGATTATCTCATTAATAATCAGCATGTATATGCTGACATCACTGACAAGAGCAAGAATCTCTAATACTGATATTCAGGAGTGTGAAACAGAGAACTAGTAACTCTACTAAAGAACTAGTCTCACAGCATCTCTCATTCCTGACAGTAATTTCCTAGCTCAAAAGCTGCTTGTCAGGTAGTGAAAGCCCAGAATAGTATGCAACATGACCCACAAAAGCTACTTTAGAGGCCTAATCTGTACTGTAACCTACAACTACTTTAGTTCCTAGGTAGTTCCAGCAGTTTGTAGGAAGCAAGAACTCCACCAAAGCAAGCCAACTGCAAAAATAACTTTACTATGGGAAAAAAGAACAGATACATTTCAACAAAGTATAAAATAAAAAAAATTTTAAAAAATTGAGAAAAAATTGAAAAAAAATCCATCAACTTTGAGCTAAGAACAAGTAGAAGTGTAGAGAAAGTGGGGGAAGGAGAGAAAATGACATCTGGAAATGATACACTAGGTACCTCACATTCCCCATGACAGAATTTATCCCTAAAAATCACTCACTTCTTACTACAAAATGGTATTTTTTTCCTCTTTAAAAAACTTTTTTAGCTCTTATGTTGTTGTATAGAACCTTAAGAATGTAAACCACATCAGCTAAAGGTACAGCTCCTGATGCTCAAGAGAGATATAAACTGCCCTATTCTTAATGCCCTCGCTTGTCATCCTGCCACTGATGGCCCTGTCCACCAGGGCCTAGAAGTCCCAGATTCTGTGACAGGCCACCCCATCCCCCCAGGGTAGACCACCAGGCTAGATGAAGCAGCACCACGGACTGGATCCAGGCCTCAGTCTTTATGTCTGATGCTCCGATACAGAATAAATGAAAACTGAAGCAGAATTTGGTCCCCTTGGGCTGTACAGCGAGTCCAGATTATAAATTACAACGAAATATTTCTCTCTGTCAAGATTAAATCAATGCAGGAGGCTTGTTCTGGGTGAAGTCTCAAAGAATAAAATCAAAATAAAAAGACAAACATTGTTAAAAACAAACCAATAGTAACTAAGTGATTTCAGCATGAAAGGAAGAATGCCATACCTCCAAAGGATAGGAAGCCTAAACAGCTTCAGCCACATGTCCTTAAAAAAAAATAAAAGCTTTTCAAGAACTGGCCAACTCAAATAAGAGATGCTCCAAAAAGAAAACAAAGTTGAAGGGAGAAAGATAGCTTAAATGCTCCTTTTTCAAAACAGATTCTGCCATCCAGAGACTGAATTTAAGCAACAGCGCTTTAAAAATGTAAGAAAAGTCATGTGTTTGCCTTCTGCATGTTGTAAACCGAAACCTTCCATTTCAGTAGAAACCACTTGATATTATAAGTAGCGACATGACCTTTCAAGCGCAGGCTTTTCAGCTAATAGAAAGAGATGTACAATTAGAGAACCATTTAGATATGGTCTTTCCAATGATTTCATTGGGGCAAATACTTAGGTGGCCTTCTTGAGGCCTTTAGTGTGTTCCACACATTAATCCAAGGATTTCATAGACATTAGGGCTGGAAGGGATCTTGGAAGATCGAGTCCAGCCGCCTGCCCCAGGGGCAGGAAGTCAGCTGGGGTCAAAGGATCCCAGCAAGATAAATGTCCAGATGTCTCTTAAAAGGAGTCCACAGAAGGTGCTTGCACCACCTCTGGAGGCAGTCTGTTCCACACCTTGGGGGCTTGGACAGGAAAGAAGTTTTTCCTTATATCCAGCCTGAAATGGTCTTGGAGTTTGTGACCGTTTGACCTTGTCATCCCTTGGGGCACTCTGGTGAACAGGTGTTCCCCCATAACCTGATGTACACCCCTTAAGTACTTATAGGCAGCCACCAGGTGCCCCCTGAGCCTGCGCTTTTCCAGGCTGAAGAGTCCCATGGCTCTCAGCCTCTCTTCATAAGGCCTGTTCTCTTGCCCTCTGATCATGTGCATGGCTCTCCTCTGGACTCTCGCAAGCTTCTCCACATCCTTTTTTAATTGTGGAGCCCAGAATTGGATGCAGAACTCCAGCTGCAGCCTGACCAAGGTCCAGTACAGTGAAAGGATGACATCCTGAGATTTGATTAAGAAGCATCTATGGATGCAAGCCAGAGTTTTGCTTGATTTATCAGCTGCAACATTGAGGATCTTCAAACAAAGTGGACAAGTGACTGTGGAAGACAGTGCAAGGAAAAAAGAGCTGGGCAAGTGCACCAAACACTAAGTGAAACTTTTAAGCACCCAAAAGTTTAACTCAAATTAAACGAAAAAGACTAAAAAAATTAGTAGTCACAGATTGAGGACCTGGAAGGGCCTTGGCGTCTAACCTCCGCTACTTTGGAGGATCCTGCAGCTCTTGAATTAGGATTCTATTCTCTTGGGAGATAGAAGCCAGAGACTCAGGAGTGAAATACCTTTGCAGATAATTGTTCTAAATATTTTTCTTTTTTTTGCTTGGGCTGAAAAAGGGCAATGATGTGCAAGCAATACGTGGGAGAGGATATCATAAAAAGAATGAAAACAGAATTTTCAGGCACAGCACAAAGTGTTTGAAGACTAAACTACAAAAAAGATAGTATTCCTTTTATGCTTGGCCTTCTAGACTAAAGAGAAGAGAGAGCTAAATGGAAACGAATTACTAAGACTTTAAACAGAGTCAAGAATGCAGGCTCTAATTGCAGGCAAGGCAACCCCAATAAAAGTTTTTATAAGGCAAGTTAAGTTTTTTAGATTGTCTGGTTGGCTGTAAAATTCTGTCTTCTAAAATTGTCTGCAAAAATAGAATCCCAGAAGAGCTGGACCCATATATTCTGCCACACATGATCCTTTCAAAATGAAGACAGAATATACCACCCTAATTTTACATTGGTGGAAAAAGATCAGAATCTATTAAGCTGATCAGATCAAATGCAAGGAAAGAGAAAGTACCTGTGCCAGCAATAAAATTGTTTATATCATTATAATTTAAGGGGTTTTGGTAACTACTGGGCGCATCTACTTGAGACACTACTGCACAGTAGCGTTGGCAGACACTATCCATGATGCAATGATACTGTGCATTAGTAACGAGCTCACTGCTACTGTAGTGTAGTAGCCTCTGAAAAAAAACCCATGGGGGGATGCTTACGCACATACTAAGTGACTATGCAGTCTGCTGCTCACGTAGACATGGCCACTGTTTCAATATTACCGAACAAAAACATTTGATAACATTGTTAAATATTTGTATAGGCATGACAACCTTGAAAGCAATGCCCACATGATTAACCTTCTAGATGCATAAATTGATACCCTTAAGAATTTTTTGCAAAGTGGCAAAAAAATCTGAAGGTAATAAATATTTTCTGGGTAAATTTGAAGCCCACCTCCCACTGGAAAAAAAATGAGACTCTCTAAGCTGAATGTACACTCAGGTAACTTCACAAACAGGACATTACTCCTTTGGAGTCTGCTACTGTTAATCTGGGAGTGAAAAAATAAGGCAAAAGCACTTGCACAGGCAAAATCAGTAGCCATATCAGCAGCAACTATGAGCAAGACTGCAGCTGTAGTGATATTATGCTAGTATGGGCATGAATCATCACATCTGCATCCGTGGCATGAAAAGTCAACTTTGAAACTCATCTTGCCCGAGTACCATATTTAACAAGTTATTTCTGGCACTGTTAACTGCTGAAATATACCATATTTACTCAAATACAAGACAAGATTTTTTTTACCCAATCAGCACAGGGGAAAAAAATCTCCTCATCTTACATTCACAAAAGATGAAACCTCATTAAATACACAGCCCATCATTGAACTGCTGTCAAAAGCAGCATGTGCTCAGTAAGTAAAACCACCTACAAAAGTTGATTCATGCACTGAGTATGATTATAAAACACATGAACTATATTAGGCAAACATACTGATGGGAACTTACCACTAGAACAGGTTAGTACAGCTCCTATATCTGAATAAGATATATGGTATTACCCACTGCACACAGTCCTTCTCCCCAGTGCCAATTACAAGTCATGGTGAGCCACTACAATGAATACATTTCAACTTCCTCTTCACTCCCAGAGGAAGTGGAGCTGAACCTTTCTTTCCCATTTCCAATATTTCTGTTTCTTCACCTGCCTTAAATGTCTGGCAAACATTAAACAGGGCTCCAAACATTTCACCCATAGTCTTTCTGCCACTCCTCCCTCTCTCAGCATGTGGCACATGATGGCTCTGACCTCCATGAAGTAGAGCTGGACTAGCCTGCCTTGCACATCATCTGCATATAAATTTCAGGAGGATCCCAAGACTTGTAATAAGAACACCTGGTTTCAGCCATGAGTGGGGGGCTAACTAGCACATGGATCCTTTCTGGGAAGGTGGGGGGAAGAGACATTCTGGAATACACATACTGAGCAGTGCTGAGCTGTGGAGTCACCATGTATTGAAAGGCAGTTGACTGGTGGGGCCAAGCTCAGTGAACTATATGGCAAATCACAAGTCTTTTGGTTTTGTATTATATACAAGTAGGTATAAAAGTGCTTCTTAAAAGTGTGTTTATGGAGTACCTGTGCTAAAACTTGCGGCAGTTTCAAAATACGCAAAAATGCATAAATTCTGCATGAATTAGGTCTATGGGTACCCACAGTAATTTTACTATATGTAATTTACTACAGATACGTTTATTTCATAGTCAGTGGCTGCATCTACATATGTCATTAAGGTGATGTGATAAACTCCGATGCAAATTCAGCCAGAATTAGCTCCTCCCAGGTGCAGTGTCTGCATGTCTGCTTGGGACTGCAGCAGTTTGAGCTGGGGCAGTGCAGCCCCAGGTTGGCAGAGAGCCTGGGGAGTGAACCTCAGGCTCCAAGTGGCAATATCAGTTGGCAGAGGGGCTGGCAGGGATACAAGGGTGCTAATGTGCAGGCACCAGGCAGCCTCAGCACTTCAGCACCCTTGTTACCATCTACACATGTGTGTGAGTGCACATAATTACTCTGCTGTAAGATAGTACTGTCCCATGGCACAGTTAGTTAATTTACTGTGCCTGAATACTAGTACACCTGTAGACAGGGACACTTTACTGGGGAGCTAATTAGTCAACTCCACAGTAAAGTGCATGTGTAGATGCACTCTGCGTTTTTAAATCTGCATCTTACTTCCATGTGCCTAGGGAGATTAGGGTCTAACAGTAAGTTGGGGGAACAGAGGGAGACCTGACTCCCCAGATTTATTTTCCCCACTGTAGCAGCAGAAGGGGGACAAATTCAAGGCAAATTTCCAAAAATTAGATTGTATACCCAAGAAAGTTATAACAAATTTTCTGGATATGGAATTGAATTATTGGAGGGTTGGCTTATATTCAAGGTCATCTTATATTTGATTAAATATGGTAGATACTACTTTTACTTGTGCAAGACAAGATTACACTCTTGGTAGTGTAAATCTTCAAGTTTTCCCCAAAAGGCGTCTGTCCATTGCTTTTTAAGAAAGGAATATGCTGTCATTTACTGATATTCTGTTCTGAGGCTATAAAACAGCAGCATTCTTGTAACTGCAATGTTACCCATCTGAAAGACTAGAAGGGACAGAAACGCTTTGGACTGAACAACCCAGAACTTTTTTGCATTAAGTTTGGCTAGACTTCTCTCTCAGAAATCCAGGGACCAGTTTCTAAGAAATTTTGAAGTAAAACTGTATGTATATTTATACACAAGTTATAATTTGAGAGTCACCTGTTCTCTTTCTCATCTATGTCAGATGTACTGGCCAATCGCCTTGGTATTGTAGGTGCAACATATGCAAGTCTAGTTCCTTTACCATCCTTCTCCTGCAAAAGACAAATATTTTTTAGGAGTGAAAAATAGCTGTGTAGATGGTCGCAAGTGATGTTAAAAGTGAAAATAAAGTTTGTTAAACAGCTGCTAATTATAGTGCCATCCGTTGAGAATTTTTTTAGGCCAATTCCAGTTAGATTTTTCCAGGTTAAACTGTGGAATTGGCTCCAATCAGAGGTTAAGAATAGCAAAGCACCACTGCGAGACCAGCAAACTCTTCAAAGCATCTAATAGTCTTAATTTTCTGCAGCATTTGATTTTCTGTTATTGGGACTCCAAAAAGGTTGGGTTTAAAATAGCAATGGCCAACTATATGTCTTTACACACTATAGTGGTATGGTGTTTTTCATAAATCTGTAAACATATTTAAATCAGCACTCTGTGCCAGAAGACATAAGTACTTGAAAAGGGAATGACTGGACTTAAGAAACCCAGAAGGGACAAAATAATTAGTTGCTCAAATACCCAAACAAGCTACGCAACTATTTTGGCACAATACTTCACGGTTTCATTATGCTCCCAAGAATAGGTGAATGAGGGGGTATAAAAAGCTTCCCTTTTGACTTCACTTACAGTACCCGTATGTAAGGGACAGAAACCATCACAGTGCAAGCCTTGGGACCAGATAAACTGTTTTGCATGGGTTGAGATGTATGCCCTCCCTTTCCAAAGGTGGCTCAAAACTTGCAGTTCTGAAGCAGCTCTAACTCCTAGCTGTAACTGTAGCTTCATGCATCAATTCAATGCCTTTAATTTTTAAAGATTAAAAGCACTGTAACTGCTGTAATGAGGTAATCTTTAGGACTGCATATTACATTCAACTGACATCATAATTAACATTTACACTAACTGTATCAGTGGGTATTTTCAAATGTTTTATACTCTGAAAATTGATTACCTTTTCTTTGTTGTCTAATGAAGAGGAGAGCCTGGGGCTTGAAGCTGAACGCATGACACCTGTGGAGTCCTTTTCTTTCTGAGCTTCTTTGGAAGCTGTAATCTCTGCAAGTGCACCATAACTACCAGTCTTCCGAAGACCTAACCTCCAGGAAGCAGGAGATTCATCTTTTCTCTCTTCCTCTTTTGGAGAAACTTTGGTCGTTGAAGTTGGAAACTAAAGGTGAAAAAAAGACATACAAGTTTAAGACCCTTAATCCACACTAACTCTGATATTTCATTCAACACACAGTGCAAAATATGCTATTTTCAGTAAATGTACAAAAAATTGTGGGGGAGAGAGGGAGGAATGAAACAGCTTACACACCTCCTGGGTACGTTAATGACAAATAAATAGCTGGTAAAAGGAATACAACATTTTCTAACAGTTAGCTTTAAAAATCCACACTTTAACACACATTGTGATAATGGGGCAAACAAAAATTTACACACCATTTAAAATCATGCAATCTGGTATGAACAGTTTGATTAAATATGTTATTTTGCAACCTGAAAACAAAATCTTGTGCACACCAAAGTCTCACCATAGACTTTTCACCCTTACTGGGCACAAGAACAATGCCAGTTTTTCGCAAGCCCTGCCTCCATGATGTAGGATCTATTGACTCCACCACAGGCATGATAGGAGGAATGAAATCATACTAAAGCCAATTAAGACAAGACAAAGATAAAGAATGAAAGAATGGAAATGGCGGGGGAGGGAAGTTGTTTTAAAGTCACACATTTGAGTCCTTGTTCATGTACGCTGCTCATCGTTAAAGACCACAAAATATTTAAGAGAAGAAAACATTTTAATACCTTTAATAACTTTAATGCTATCTGCTCATGCAGATGTACCTGAAGTAGCTTCATTACCAAGATACGATCAGTGTCACTGCAGTCCATGTACTACACAAGCCTATCAGGATCCTAGGGATGTACTTGATGGTTGAGATCCAACCAACATGCTATTGGCAACTGGGATAGTTTAAACCTACTCTGGGTAGGTGCAGAGTGAACATTTACCATTTCAGAAATAAATCTTGATATAGATATCTATAATCTATTATGTTATCAAAGTGCAACATACTGGGAGCGTACATTTCAAGAAAGTTCACTTGATCTATGGTACTGAAATTACAGCAAAACATGTGCCATGCTTTATACAGAAGAGGCTGGAACATTTGTACCCAAGTAGTTTGTAACCCACTTTGTTCATATAAGATTGCTGAATGAAAGACAAGCCCTTCTGCAAACAGCTGCACAAGGACTGTTGAGATGCTCCTGCTATTTGTTGCAGCTTGCAACTTCAAGGACACTACCCAAATCAGCTGGAGTTTATCAGTGGCCCCACACAGTTGATCAGGGAAGAGGCACCTTTTGGTGCCACCCTCCTTTCATATGACTTCAGACTCAAGGGATGAACGCTGCTGCTGTTCACACCCACTCTCCTGCTGAATTCAGCATGAGGGGAAAGGAGGATATGACTGGTAAAAGCACTCGCGCCCTGAGACCTGGTACTATATAAAAAGTAGGAGCTCAGACCAGTGCTCACAAGCACCTGCACTAACTAGGCAGTAAGCTCAGAACTCATCCTGCACACACAGAACGGCTGAAGAGGGGATGTGGCCAGACCCTCCTCACCCTGCTCCCAGATCTACTGTTCCAGCTGTATACCACGGCATTAGGATTATCCTAATCCCTCAGATCTAGAGCAAAAAACTGCATCCTAACGCCATTAAGTAGTTAAAGTTTTCAGAGCCTTGTGGCAGTTGACGGACACAGTATAAAGCAGCGATTTTCAACCTTTTTTGTACTAGGACCCATTTGTAAACATTGACGGCCAGTGCCCCTCACTCCCAATCTGCTGCCCCCTTTCCCTAGGCCCGTCCCCCCAGCATGGGGGGCAGGGGGTCGGGGTGTGTGGGGCATGGGGAGCCCTAAACAACCCCTTGCAACCCCTGGAACTCTGTCTGCCTGCAAGGAAAAAGCCATGGTTTCCCCATTTTTTTCTCCTTAAAGGAGATGCCATTTTTTTAAAGTTTATTCATGACCCTTTCACATACTCTTGTGACCCATGGGTTATGAAACGTTGGTCAAAAGGGTCTGTATTTATTAGGGATATCTTCAGTTAACAATGTAAGAGAGATATTAGGGTGGGTGTCAAAGCAATGAAGCCTAGAGATGTTGTTGCAAGTTTGGAGCTTGAAGCAAAAAGACAGCAAAATTTGTTGAGGTGAGATGTGAAAGTTGGACAGTATTTAAGTCGGTCAGAATGGCCACCATGAGTAATGCACCCATCGTGTCAACTGAAAATGAATCTCTCAAAGAATCGTAGTTACTGGGTAGTAAAATGCACATTAAAATGTCCGTAGATATGGCAATTGATAATTGATACCAAACTAAAAAGTTTTTTTTCTTTCAGTGGGGATAATCCCTTTTACTTTCTCAAAAGCCTTTCACAAATTTAAATCCTTTCAATCTCCATCTATACCGGCTCATTTCAGTTCTGCATTCTACCACTCTTCTCACATCAGGAATCAGTAGTAAGCAGTTTATAAAATGTAGGTTCTTTGTATCTTCTAAAAATGTTTAATTTACTCCAGACCTGCCTGTGTATAAGAATAGGGTCACACTGGGTCAGATCAATGGTCCATCAAGCCCTGTGTCCTGTCCCCAGTGGTGGCACTCTTTAAGGGAAGATCAAAGGAACATGAAATATCTAGGAGGACTTAATCTTCTGTCATACATTCCCTATTATCCACCATCAAAAGCAAGATGGCAGAACCATAACATAACCACATTTCATATTTTTCAGCAACAGGTCACTTGTCCTAACTTGTTCAGAGTAAGTGATATAACTACATGTCTCAGTCCCTGAACAAGATTAGATTTAAGATTTCCCTCCATCTCTCACTACATATTTGTAGTTTGGCGGAAAGGCATACCATATTGATTAAAGCAGGTATTGCATCTGTAATTCAAGAACTAGCGTTAAGCATATCAACTCTGAAAAAGCCAGAACAGCACCAGCACTTCATGGTCATTGGAAGAGGTGTGCCTATGTTAAACACAGCTTTGGTCTTTATAGTCAGAGAATATCAACAATTTTTAAGGCACTGACCTAAAGGTTTATTCCTAGTAGGGCTGTCAAATGATTAAAATTTTTTATCGTGATTAGCTGTGTGATTAAAAAAAATTAGTCACAATTAATCATGATTTTAATCACACAGCTAAAAACTCAAAATTATGCAGATGCTTTGTATGGTTGGGGGTATGTGGGGGTGTGTGTGTGTGTGTGGGGGGGGCGGGAATCTGTGAAAGGGTGGGGGGGCTGAGGATGTGTGTGCATGTAAGGTTTGGAGCCTGGGGAGGGGAGGGTCCCTGCATGACTTGGCAGGATGTGGGATACTGTAGGTCAGGAGTGAAGGGTAGCAGCAGGACTGTGGCTTGGGAGTGAGGGACAGAGACAGGGCATGGGCACATTACTGCCCACCTCACAATCATGTTACAACCCCTGCTCACAGGTGTCCTCTTTTTTGAAACTGGAAATATGGTAACCCGACGGTAATGCAGCCTGACGGTGTGCAGAGCAGTGCCCAGAAGTTAAGTTTGTGGAGGGGAAAGGGTGAGGGAGGGGGTAGATTGAGGCCCCCATGCTGAAGGAAGGAGTGGGGCAGGGACAGGGGTGAATGGGGCCCCAGGACAGGCTGTGGGATGGAGCCACAGAAGGCCCATCCAGGGGTGCGAGGGACGACCTGACCCAGCCCTGAGACCCCATTCATCCCAGCCTCTGCCTCATTCCCTCCCTCACTGTGGGAGCCTCAATCTGCCCCCCACGCACCCCTTCCCCTCCACAGAGTTACCTGCTGCGTGCTGCTCTACACGCCCCCAGGTCGCATTTCTGGCCGTGTTCATGCTACAGGTGCTCATGTGCATTTGTGTGCCTGTACCCCGCCCCTGCCCCACCTTCTTCCTACAGCACCCAGGCTGCCCTGAAGCTCTTCTGCACTGCCGCTGCCTGGCTGGTCAGCCTGGGGCCAGAGGTGATAGCAATGGAGGAGAGCCTGGGCTGCAAAAACCATGTGCATAATTAACATGTTAAAAAAATTAATGCAAGAAATTAACCCATTAAATTGTGCATGATAATGTTGACTATTTGACAGCCTTAATTCCTAGCCTTCCTCAATGGTTGAAGCTTCCTAAAAGCTGTGGACATTACATTTTGAGAGGAAAAACTCAGACTCAAAGCTAACAGTCCACTAAGATAGACTTCTCACCCCAGGCTGTGGAGGGCGCTCTTGCCACTACAGTCCTGAAGGCCAGATCTCTAATCCTGCACACAAAGAACAGACCTTGTGCACACCCTCAAATCTGTTCTAAGATCCACTGCATAATAAAGACCTAGGCATTGGACAGATGCGTGAGAAACTAAAATTGATTGATAATTTTCATCAACATAGCCAGGGTACAACCAATAACGAGACTAAAGGTAGAACTATTGGGAAAATAATCCTTCCTCTGTTCCAAACCCTGGAGAACTCTTCAGCATTCAGCCCAAATACATTGCGGTCAAGAGTGAGAGCTAAAATCAGTTTATACTCATTTCAGACATTCTCTTTCAGCTCCTATGGATTAAACCAAGGTGATACCTAAGGCTACAGTTCAGTAAAGCTGCATTAGTCCTAAAATTAATGTAACATCAAGACCATTTCTTCTGTCCCTTAAGGAATACAAAATAGACACTCAAAAAATTAATGTTAAATTCTGAAAAAGCTTGAAAATGAATCTCTTAAGGAGGGAAGCATGTTAAGGAGACAAAGATACAACCTTAAGAGTTTAAAATACAGCAATACCAGCCAGTACGGGCACAGATTCTTTCAGAAGAAACTCCTAGATAAACCTATTACTTGTGCAAAGGGAAAAGTAAAAGG
>NW_017728931.1:72626669-72649183 GCF_001723895.1 Crocodylus porosus | reverse complement strand
GCAAAAAAAAAAAACACAAAACAAACCCCACCACAATACAGATACCCTAAGAATGATCAACGCTTCTATAGATCTGGTCTCCCTTTGACAAAAACCTTAATAATGATGTCAACTTGGAGATTGTCATCCTTCATATAATTATATGACAAATGATGACATCCCCTTTTTAATACTC
This sequence comes from Crocodylus porosus, assembly GCF_001723895.1. Lineage (NCBI taxonomy): Eukaryota > Metazoa > Chordata > Crocodylia > Crocodylidae > Crocodylus > Crocodylus porosus. The sequence continues at coordinate 72,649,008 of NW_017728931.1, read as the reverse complement.
AACAATCAATCAGACTTACCGTATTTACTTGATTTTAAAATGAGGCACCGCCCTGCATTTCACATGGGGCGGGGGGGGTCCCTCATCTTAGAACTGAATACAAGGGAGGTGGGAGGGGAGGGGGAGGTCAGCAGGCAGCTGCTGCAGCTCGGACTCCAACCCCTACCTGGGGTCAGGGGCCATAGTTCTAGCTGCTGCTGCCTGCCCCCCGCTTCCCTCCTCTGCCACCTCTGCACCCACACATCTTTCCCCTCTCCACACAGAGTCTCTGCTTCCTCGCCTCTCCTCTCCCTTTCCATTTACCCTATTTCCACAAGATGACCCCTTACTGTTTTTGCCTACATTATAAACTTCCTATAGTATGAACAAAGGATTACTTTCCATCTACAAAATGTCTAACACCTAGAAGGCACTTTCATGGACAATCAATACTAGCACTGAAGGTCTCTCCTCAGTTCTACAAGAAGCAGAGAAGCAATACTATTTTAAAATAACACTAACAATTGATGCGTCATTATACACCTATTTAAAATAAAAGCAATATTTAATTTTCATGTTTGTCCTTTAAAGCAAAAGCACTACATATGCATGCATCTGAGGGCAGCCCATGCTGCTACAAATATAGATCATGTGTGGGCCATCCCATTAAAGTCTCTACTCCTGCTTGTGCCATTTTAACTAGAAGGATTCTGCTTAGTTCATACGTTCATTGCCTACCTTCTACTTTATGAACAAAGTAATTTTGTAATTGATGGGTTTTGGTGGCAGGACATACTAGAACAAACAAAATAAGGAAACAAATTAGAACTATTTCACCATTTCAAAAAACTGTAGCTTTAAACAAACCAACCAAACAACCTCTACTCCAACTCACGTAATACCTCCATATACCTGCTAATGGCAACCTCAAATTTTCACAGAAAGCAGCTGCAAAGACAGTAGGTTTTTCAAATGACAGCAGGGAGCTAATCATGTGACTATTTCATCCTCCTCCAGACTTCACATTATTGCAGCAACACTGCTAGGAGTACTTGAGGTATTGGAGTTCACTGAAAGTTAAACTGGTATGTCACAACAGCAGCGACCACAGAGATGGACCTCAACTTCAGAGCCAATAATGCTTAATATTAATTGGAAGTTAATTTTCTATTCGGCCCATCTACCTAAATTTATGAACAGATGAACTTACTCCAACACATTACCTTGTATGTGTCAACAACACTGAACACTGTCTAATTATCTACTCACAATCAGTTACATTGGTTTAAAGTGTTTGCAAACAGATCACAAAACAGCACGGACACCAAAGAATTTAAAAAAAAAAATCCGTGTTCTTCATTAGCTTGTGTTCATTTCTTAGGTTTTGGCAAAAGTTGCTCCCTTCTCATTTCCTGTGTTCTGGACCACTGAATACTTGAACTCTTCTGGAATACCACAAATTCTTCCCTTTCATATGAAGCTGCATTGGGAGTCAAGATATGCAACTGAGGTTCTTGTTTCCTCTGCTTCAATTACAGACTCACTAGACAATTAATTCACATTGTAAACACTGTAATCAACACAGGCATACAGAATAAAATACTCCAAAATATGCATAATGTACATACAGCAATTATTTTTTCTTTTACCTTCTTAACAGGTGATGTAGGTGCCATCTGACCAGTGGTTATCGAAGGTGCTGTCACAACTACGGAAGTGGGTTGGGTACTGACGTTATTTGCATTATTAGCAAGAGGTTTGTTCTTGTCTGCAAAAGATTTTTGGCATTGTCATTTATAACGTATTAACCTATAGTAAATATAAAGTTACACTTCTTCTGAATTGGGTGAAGTCCTTAATTAACCCAGCCAGTAGCATCTTATTTTGCATTCTCAGTTTTCTTTCTCACTCCCCAACGTTTGGCATTCTAATTATATCTAATTACAAAAGGCTTTTTCTTACAAATCTTAGAAAGGTTGCAACTTTTTCCTATGTTCCAACAACAATTTTCTCTGCATTAAAATCGCAAATCAGGTAGGTACTTACCTACAACATTAAGAATATAATCAAGCCCCAGTAAAACTACTCACATACTTAAAAGTTATGTGCATGCTAAAGCACTTTGCTCTAAAACACCAGGGGCCAACTTTTTCAGTACACATACTGAAACTACAAATTAGCTCCATACACTCAAGTGCCACTCTGTTGCTCTGCTTTCTGCTCCCTGACCTATGCTCTCTGCCCATTTGACTGCTCTGCTTTCTGCCCTACTTGCCACTGTGCTATCCCTCTCCTCATCTGCCACATGCTAGGCACATAGACTGCCTGATGCTTGTGACACACGTGTGCCACAAACTGGCCATCTCTGCTAATACACAGAGCTCCCCATTCAGCCTGCAAATACAGAAAAAAATTAAAAAGCAATCCAAAACTTTTTAAAGACCCTTTATTATACTGGACAAACTACAAAAAAAATAGTTGCTTACCTTAGCTAGCCCATAACCTAATGGCAAAGCAGATAATACACTATGGCATAAAGTACAATGAAAAGATGTACTGCATGGTTTTAATGTGAAAAGAAAAAAAACCCTCCTTACTCCAACATTTTTGGTATCCCTATTAATTCAGCCATATTTGTCATTTAAGATTTTACTGCTATCAGCTTCTATTAGCCCAAGGGAACTGACACAGTCCTCTAACACAAATAAAACTGTTAGAAAACAGTGCATTAGTACGTAGCTATTTTTGGTCATGCGTGTGGCCAATAGCCCAACCTTGACTTTCAAATTCTTACCCGATATCTTGGCACTTTGTAAAAACAACTTTGTTACCAACTGTGACAACATTTATAGGATAGAGGAAATGTTGGTGTACGAGGCATCTATTTTAGTTATCAGCTTCTCCGAATCATAGGGGAGACTCAAAAAGTGGCAAAAGGCTGAACTAAATTGACAACCTCTAATTATACAGGTTGTGTGGACTGTGCATACAAGTTGGGAAAAGTATAGAGACAAATGTAGGTGAAACAGTCCTAGATGAACAAATCAGGAGTAAAGCTGCGAATTCTGATGTGGAAGAAGAAAAGCTGTAAGAGGATGCAATTATTAGCGGTAAAAGGAAGGGAGCGATAGAGAAACAGGGCTCAATAGTTGTTTTGAAATTATTTGAAATAGGAAGAGAAGGCCTGTAAATAAGATCAAGTTAAGCCACATGAAAAGACCCGTGGGAAATTTTCTGAAGTCATGAGACGTAAAACAAACACATGAAAATGGAAGAATACCCCCCCCCCCCAAAAAAACAAACTGACCAAAAACCACGCAATGATGGGGCTCTACTTGCTTTATAGTTTCCTATACCTTTCGAGTTCATTAGTTAACTTAGTTTGAAATCTAGTTTTTTTTAAATCTGAGCTTCTCACATAATCAGTAGTTTCCAGGAGCAGAGGTTCTAGCATAATACCCAACATAATACCCCAACCCAACACTTGGTAACAATACTGAGGATCTGCAATGCTGCAACACTCGTTAAAGTGTCTTATAACAGCCAATTAAAATGTTCCTTAACATTCTAAGAATTTTTGTTGTAATGCAACCTTAAAATGAATAATGGGAAAAAAGGGAGAGTGCACGCTTGGAACTTTGTGACACAGCTCTACAGGGAAAAGCCTAACTTCTGTAGCTTGCCAAATAAAGTATGATAAAGCCTTGTTGATATTAAAAAAAAACAGAGTTTACATAAATTAATTCTTGCGTCTCAGTCAAATTTTCCTGGCACAAAACTGTCCGCTAGTAATGAAGAGAATACAGTTACCAGAGAATCACAGAATTCAAGAAACACTGTAGCTGGCTTACTGACCAAGGCAGCCAGCCCTGCATGCTGGATCACAGGTCACTTGAGTCTACCAGACCTCAATCTCCCTAGGGGAGGGCTACAAACTTAAAGGAATGCTATGCCCTCCAGATCTGAGGTATACTTTGCAGCATGCCATTAAAATATCAGTAAGAACATCTAACCTAATTCTAATAGAACCATTACTAGCTGATGCAATTTTTTTTCTTTTTCTTTTCTTAACGGGTTCTTCAAAAGAGATGACACAAAGATATGCTGGAGAAGGAAGCCTGTGAAATCTTTCAGACAGAAAGAGCTCCTTGAAAGTTTCTAGGGAACCCACAACAAAGGCCAGAGAGGGCCAAAGCAAATAAAGATAAACTGACTACTGGAAAATGGTTATGAATCTACTGTAGTTCACCAATGAGCATTAAGTAGCAAGTCAAACAGAAAAGAGAATAAAAGCACCTACAACTCAGCCTTGGTGTATTTCAAGCCATTAGTGTCCTTTATACCACAGATACCCTTCTCCCATAAAATCAGTCCCTCAAAATTAAGCAAAGAGGCTTCCCTGTGTTTTAAGCAGGAGAAGCCGATTCTTCTGCCCAGAATAGAGAGCAGCTCACTTTGATTCCTCCTCCCAAACCAACTCCCCAGCAGCAACAGTGGCATTTCTATTCAGGCAGCTGAGGAGTCAGCTGACTTAATGAGCCATTGTCCTTCACTTCCCCTCTTTTTTAATGATCATGATGTTCCACTGATCAAGCTAACCTTTCTTCTGGTAATTTTACTGAGTGCTAGCTACTCCTGGTTTCTGTTCTCCTATTTCACAATCTTGCAAACTTTTTAGTCCAGCAGATAATAAAGCATGCAAACCTTTTCAAGGTCCTTTCAAAATAACGGAGCTACACATAAAGGCCAGACTTCAGCAGTAGTTGAAGTTTCAGCCTTCAGTTAAGCAGAAAAGGGACTGCGAGTGAGTTACAGATTAGGCTGTCTTTGCTCTATACAGCTATAATTCTGGGCGGAAAAATTTTTTCTTCTTCGTTCTGCCTTCACAAAAAAGTGTGTACACCTTATTTGAGGGCATGTATGTGCAAGAAAAAATGTTATATTTTCATCAGACACAAGCATCAAGCAAAGCTTGAATGCTGAAGTTATTTGAATAAGCTATTGTTTTCTTGAAAACTTCAGTTAAAAAGGTAATAGCCTAAAAATAGAAAATGTATTAGTGAAACTATTATAGTTTTCTCTAGATATTTTTATACACCTCTATAAAATAGGTAAAAAGTAATGTTTGTATTAATCTCTTTCCAAATAACCAAATATAACCTTCACAATCAATCAGACAGAATGAGTTTAAGCAACAAGTCTTACTCATCCAACTAATAAACATAGGCAGATGAAAAACTCGGCCCCAGCAATCCTTGGATGGCCAGGCAGTCTCATCTTGCAACCATTCCTTGTATGTTACCACTGCTGCATGGTAATATAAACAAGAATGGAGATATGCTACAAAAATCAAGCTGCACTATAGGCTGAAAGTCCCAAGGTGGACAGCAGGGAAGTTTCTCCTCTCCCCTCAACTCAGTTAGCAGTTTCTACAAAAGTCAGACGTGCAAGTGGTAGAATTGGTACGGAGTCTATCCCTGCAGCAATAACTGCATTCTCTTCCAGTGACGTACATAAGCAGATAAAGAAGATGAAGTCTTTTAAAGACAGAAGTACTATTGTGTGCATGTGTGGGGGGATGGGAGGCAGAGGGACTGATTTAAGGAGTCTGGCAACTCTTGATGGACAAGTTATCCAACAGGGTAAAGTTGTGCATCTCTAAACCATCTACTCCATTCAAACACAGACTGAATCTTTGCATATGCCCCTTTAAATAGTGTTTGAGTCTACCTTCCCCAGAAGTATAAACATCTAACTTGGCTTCTAACAGGCCTACTGTAATGCCAGTTCCTCCACATTACAATCTATGCATTAAACCAGACATCTAATTTTTGGGCAGCCAGTGGCCACAACTGTGCAGGTGCTCCCCCCAGCTCCCCACCACCATGCAGGCAACCTAGCATTCCTCCCTCCCCACTTCTGTGCAAACAGCCTAACTCCACACCCTGCTCCTAGCCACCGACACAAGGCTGCCCAGCTCCCCAAAGACCTGGAGTCAGAGGGAAGAGGGAGAAGCCAAGATGCCCAGGAGCTCTCTCCCTCTTCTGCTGCATGGGGAGCTCTGTAGCACAGGCAGGCCAACTTCCCACATGACCAGGAGAGACAGGGCTGCTGCATATGCAGTGTGCATATCTGGGAGAGAGGGACAGCCAAGCTATTCAGGGCCGCCTGCAGCATCTGGACAGCCTAGCTTTCCCTTGATGCATGCACAGCACCTGTGGTGTGGGCAGGCTCGCTCCTCTGCTGCGTTCACAGCTCAGGCAGTCTAGCCCTCTCCCAGCTGCTGCAGCAGGAGCAAACAGGGAGGGGCAAACAGCAACCAAGTGGGAGTCCATGGGCCACATGCTAACCTACTAGTTGGACAGCCATGCTTTACATAATCTTAATGGAAGTTCAGGTCAGATATTGGGGAAAAAAACTCTCTCAGTAGGAGGGTTGTAAAGCACTGGAACAGGCTACCCAGAAAGACAATGGAATCTCCATCCTTAGAGGTTTTTAAGACCCAACTGGATAAAACCTTGGTTGGGATGATATAGTTGGGGTTGGCCCAGCTTTGAGCAGGGGGCTGGACTAGATGGCTTCCTGAACTCCCTTCTAACCCTAACTTTCTATGATTCTTGAGTGGTGCATAAAGCAGCTGAACTACTATCAATATTTCTTTTGTTAAAACTAGTTTATTAGACTTAGAATACATTAATATTTACCTTAAACACAGAGTTCATTTGCATGTACCTGAGCCAAATCCACTACAATCAGCGTGCTTCAGGATGACAGAACAGGGAATGATATTTGATGTTTTAAGATTTCAGGCTCTGAGTCACAAGCATGGTAAGCAAGTAACTCCACACTTAGATCTTGTTTCTCTTTTATTTCCTGCCATCTTCATTTCCTTTCTGGACACTGCTATGGCCTCTAATACATTGTACCAATTTTAAAATAGCTCATTAAAATACAAAATGATTCCATTGCAATAACGCACCTGTGAGCTACATTCACTTTTAAACGCATTTAACTTTTAAGAACTAAGGGCATTTATAAACATATATTTGTCTGCTCCAACATGTAGAGTCGACTGAATTAATCGAGTCTGCTCTGCATCGCATCCATTTCACATAAATGGCAAAATGTGCATTAGCACTGAGAAAATGGCAGTGGTGCACTTTTCAACTAAAACACCTTTGATGCATTTCAGTTCAAAAGCGCACCGCCATTTTCTCAGCACTGATGCACATTTCACCATTTATACAAATGCATGCGCTGCAGCGCTGGGCATTTTTAAAAGCACCTGGCACTGAGGTGCAAAGGTGTATAAATGTCCTAAAATGTGAACAAAGAATCTATTCCCCTTCCTCACATGCTTCTAATGCAGTGAAATAAGCTAGAGCAGACTCCTAACACAAGATATTTCTCCAAACCTAAATTTACCTGTTTCTGCTTCTGATTCTGAGTCATCTTCCTCATCCTCTTCACTAGAACAGCTGGACTCATCCTTCTTTCCCTCTTCTTCTTCATCTGCTTTCTCATGCTCTAGAGACTCAATGCTGGTTGCATTCTTTTCTTGCTCAATAATTAAAGTCTCTTTACTGGAACAAAAAAGACTTATTTCAAATAACAATATTTATTAACTTGAATAAAAACAACCAGACATACAAGTAGTTCATATTTGTAGAAGCTTACAAAGTTTGTCTTATCAAGAATATCATCTCATTTAATACTGCACTTACTTTTTAAATGGTTTTTGTGACTGATTATTATCCAGGTTGGCTGTAGATTCAATTAGGGGAGATTTCTTTTCCCGTTTTTCACTATGAAGCTTTCAGGGATATAAAAATAATGCAATGAAATTGACAGGTTGATAAGTGACAAAGATTTAATACAAATATTACTGGGTAAATACATCATGCAAAATATTCAAAATGCTATATCTGAAAATTTAAATTAAACTGCGTTGCTCATCTTTCATGGTTAAATGTACTGACATCCGCAGGCAGAATTTGACAGAATGGAATGGAAGGACAGTTAAAGTGGCATTTATTGACTTTAGCACCTCAAGTCAAACCTGAAGATCAAGTCCATTAACTAACTTGAATTGGTTACACCTAAGAAACACCTCCCCCCCATAATTACGAGACTCTATAATATTATAAAAACTTATGTTTGTCTGTCTGTCCGTAATGCTTTATTCACGCTCTAACTAGCTGACAAACAGCCAATCAGAGCGTGAAGAAGCGTTCTGATTGTGGCAGCAGGCTGCCTTCTGTTGTGTGGATACAGGGGACGAAGCGCCTGGAAGCAGCGGCAACAGAGCAGAAAGAAAGGGGGGTGGGGGGGCAAGGCCAGCAGGGCCCGGGCCCAATGCAGTGGCGTGAGGGTGGTCTCAAGCAGGGGAAAAGCCGGCCCACTGTGGTGAGGGAACAGCAGGCCCGACCCGATGTGCCCGCAGCAGCAGCTGGAGGAGGGAAGGAGCTGGCCTCCTCCCCAACGCACACATCAGTCCCGAGCCCACTCCTCCTGTCCACCCGCTGCCGCCATGTCAGCCCTGGGCCCACTACTTCCACCCGCCATGGCAGCCCAGCTTCTCCCCACCCTTGGGCCCAGGCCCATTCCTCCCTTCACCTTTGCAGGCCCCAGGTTGCAGGAGGGAAGGGGAAGTGGGCCCAGACTGGGTGGGGGGGGCTCCACCCCCGCCCCCTTTCATTCTTGACAGGCATTTGGCTACTTTATCTATAAAAGCCTACCAGATTCTGCTTCTTTTGCAATTCTTCTAAATATCCTAGAATGTCTTCATCTGCTACATCAAACGCAGTCTGTCCCTGAAAGACAAATGTAAACACATCACAATTTTAATGTAGGATTTAAAAAATCATGGATTAGGATGTGTAAAGCACTCGCATGATTATGCAGGTTAGAAGAAGAACAACCATGCAGTGAAGTTTTTAAAGTATGAGCCAAACTTCATCAAAACTCATATCTTTCCATCAGTGATTAAGCAGAATATTGCATATCCATTTATGTTTGAGAGTGAAACACATGCTCAGAAAAAGCACTCTTTCACCAAAAAAAGATTTTATTGAACTCTTTAAGAACATGAATCCAGGTCCGAGAGAAGTGGGGATGAGAAGGCTGTCAAACAAACTTTTCCCCTCCTCCCAGCACCCACCTTTCCTGAAACAACCAAATTGAGTGTAGCTCCTGGTTGTAGAGAGCTCCAGGAGGTTGTGGGGAGTGGGATGAGACTTGTTCAGTTCCTGTTCTAGTAGGTCCAATATCTGACTTGTCTGGGTAGGGAGCAAGAACTGACAATTTTATTAAGATTAGAGAGATTTTCCCAGCTCACAAAACCTTCCCAGCTCACAAAAGAGACCATCAAGAAGCAAGCTAAAAAGCACCAATTTTCATAATGTGAAAATATAGTGGTACCAGTAAACTATTGCTAAGGTTGCCTAACCTATTCCATTATAAGGCCCAATTTCCAATGAGCTAAACTATAACCATCCTGGCTTAAAATTTCCTCTAACAAGAGTCTCTTTCGCTGAATATTTTTTGGGAAATTTCAGCATAAGTAGCTTGCGTAGATGTTTTTCAGAATGAGGTTAGGTGAAGTATTTTGTGAATGCTAAGTTGTTGTTTCTTTTTAAAAACACACACAATTCTGGGACCTACACTCCTTTCAAACAGGGCAGGAAATTCGAAATTTGGCAGGAAGACCCTTCTGCTCTTCCTGTGACAATCTGTCCAAATTTGGCCAAGTTATGAACTTCTAAAATGTCAGTTCACATGCGCTTGGTAGGACTTGTCAAAAAGTGGCAGCTAAATTATCTGAAAAATCTGTTTACAGTAAGCATGCCCTATACTTGGGCTGCTGGCACAGAGTAAAAAACTTTCCTTGCAATTGTTTCTTGTGGTATCCTCCATTCTAACATCTAACCTTAAATGTTCTTTAACATATTTTTTTCAGTATATAAATAGTATTAAACAACGTTAGACAAATTTTCAGGTCACTTTCTTTCCCCCCGCCCCTTTTAAATGTTCAGCTGACCTTGGAGGATACGTGAAGCATTGTTTCTTTCCCTTTAAAAAAAAAAAAATATATACAAGACTTGAAGGCAAAGGAGGGCTAACTTTAAAATTAATAGTTTATTTCTCTTACAGTTAGTATTCTGGGTAAACTTGAATCTAATTTTCTTAGAGTAAGAAATTTTCTCTAATATTTGCTAAAACTCTTTCAAATTAATGTTTCATTAGATAGCAAGATACATTATATACTATTTGAGCAGATAGAGCTTTAGTTAATGATCAGCTTTTTCATTTTACAAAAACACAAAGACCTTTGAAGGATTTTTTCTGCAGAAGGCTAAGATGAGGCCTGATTCAGCAGTCTAATACAGTTTAGATGAACACCTGTCAGTCTGTTTCTGTTCACTGCAGAAAAGGAATTTTTGAGGGAGAAACTGACCAAACATAGTAACAATTTTCATCTCTGCCTTGATCAGCTTTAACAGTCTGGTACATGTTTTCCAAATGCCAGAAGCTCATTCTTTAGGATACTCTCCCATAACAGTGAAACTGCAAGTCAACCAAAGCCAGTTCTGCTCATTTTCTAAACACCTGCAGAACTAGAATCTCAAAAACAGAATAATTTGTGAGAAGTCACAGTTCAAAGGCCTGCCTTATACATACCCATGGGGGGAGGAAAGGGGGTCAAAAGCGGGGAGGAAACCAACATTTGTTTCACTATGAACAGCAGTAGTTGAGGACTTTTTTTTTTTTTTTTAACCTACTGCTGATTTTGCAACAGCTATTTCTCTAACATGCAGCCATTTCCATCTCTAACCAAAACTATGATTACTATTAGTTTTCTTTTTTCAACACATAACAAATATAATACACTGAAATATCATATAGAAATAAAAGGAATGCACTACATTTGTGTTGTAAATTGTAACTACGCTATTTCAATTTTGTGAATTGTAAGTTAGCAGTAGGTTTTCTTGCTCACCTCACAGGAAGTGCTGTAAAGGAATAATAATAAAACAAGCCTTGGCAATTCTTTCTTGAGAATTCTGTAGCAAACAAACCTCTTAACCAGCCAGAGCTTTTAGACTAAAATGATTATATTGGAATTAGAGTCCATTACTGATATAGGTTTACCATTGCTGACCTGGTCATCTGCATTGGATACCAAAAAAGTTCTAAAAACCTGATGTTTGGAGGTTATGTTCTGAATTTTAACATATTAACACTTGTAACAGTAAGCTATTTGTAGCTAACTGCAATCTGCTTCAAAACCAAAGCTTTATTAACTTAAACATAGTTTTTACATAATGAAATTGTCACAAAAACTATCCCTTCTAACTCTCTCAGCTTCCTGTGTATGTTCATAAATGACTAATGAATGACAAGTTATTTATTTATTTCATTTCTTCCTTGTGCATCAACAGGAACATCTTCTTATTAAATCTTCAAAGTTACGCATATATTTGAAAGGAAAGAGTTGTTCAAGTTCTACTGAAACTAAATTTAGCTGGCATAACACTGATAACTTAAGGAGGGAAGGATAAATTTTGAACTTGTGAACTTGTGTTGAAATTTTGAACTTTGTTCAGGAAAAAGTAGGTCTTTTTACATATTTTAAGTATCATATGTGTTTACTTTACAAGTAAAAAGACCTACTTTCTCCTGAACAAACACATCACAAGTTCAAAATTTATCCTTCCCTCCTTATGTTATCTGTGTGTGTGAGTGTGAGTGCGTGAGAGAGAGAGGGATCAGACCAATGGATCCATCAAGTTCAGTATCCAGTATTCATCCCAGAAGCTCAGGGATGAAATCTTAACTCCACTGCAGTTTTGTCACAGTCATCAGTGGAACAAAGATTTCACTCTATGTCTATAACAAATAAAAAAAGTCAGTTAAGAACCCAGTAAAGGGTATGAATTGTTATAACCGTTTCCTCAAACAAAGTGCTCTGCATTTGTCATCATTTTATTTCTTATTTCATTTTCAATTATTGTTCATCTTACTGGAAAAAGGCTTATAAATACCTAAGGTACTTTAATAAGTGACTTACAGCCCATACCACTGGAGACCAATCCTTTTCAACTGATAATCCAACATTTTTTTAACCCATCATACATTTTAAAAAATAAATACAATTATTTCTGTTTCTCCACACAACCAAGAAAGTATCCAACAAAATGAGCAACTGTACTGACAAATGTAAAACTGGCAGTGTGAAATGCTTTGGTGAATTGCAACAGTAATTTAAGCTGCCAATTAAAGTCAAACAGAAAATCATTTTAATCTTGACTTGCATTTTGTTTTAAATACTTTACTAAAGATAGATTTCCACCTAATTTGTATGGTACATTTTGCTTATTCTATATGCATGTCAAGCAAGTATGTATTTTAATATACTTTAGGCAGAACACTACTGAAATCATTCATACTACATAAATTTTTGACTCTGCTTAAGTGCACTGGGATGCACACAGCTTCAATTAAAATTATTAAAAAGTATTAAATTTATTTTCTATTGTTAAACACTACTACCTTCAAGGCTAATGGACAAGAAAAATATTATTTCAGAAAAACATCTTTTGCACCTAAAATTGATTTATTAAACCACGGCAATAGCTGATGAATTGAACCAGTTGTTTTTCGTCAACAGTCCTTCAAGATTGTACAACGTGTTTGTTTTATAGGGTATAGCAAACGTGCTCACAGCACAGCCTGTCAGATTCCAACAAATCTATGAATTCTGCTAAATACCTTGGCACAAGGGCACGGAAAAGGACAGGAAAGGACTTCCATTTTATTCATAAATGAGAAAAGGAAACAAGTTTTCCTTTCTTTGGAACTCCCAATCAACCAGATTCTCAGGGCGTGGACAACCATGCATTGTTGCCACTTTAAAGGGGAAGGGAAATTGAAGAATTCTGAGTGTGTAGCAGCTGTTAAAATCTACCCATTATGGCTAGGAACACAAGTTACACATTAACCAGTTTAAGTGATCAGAAACTGGTTTAAACCTGTAACAGAACACAAGCTCAGTGAAACTGGTTTAAGATAATTCTGGCTGAATGTAGTATTAGACTTAACTGATTTGGATCAAATTGATTTATGAAACTTCTGTCCCAGACCCCTTCCTGGTTCAAGTTAAATCACAGTCCACCAGCATCCCAGCATGCTTTCTAGCCCTTGGCTGTGCTGTGCTGTGTGATCTAGAGCAAGGGTTCCTAATCCTCAGGCCACAGCCTGGTGCCGTGCTGCGGCAGGTTGGCTGCCGGACCAGAAGTGGCTGCGGACCAGAAAACCACGGCCCCCCCAAAGCTGAGCAGAGAGGCCACGGCTCCTTTTGCAGGGCCTGCGGCAGCACAGAATTTGGCCCAACCCCACTACCCAGGGGGTCAGGGTATCTTTACCTGTCTGCCAGCTGAAAATTCCGGCCGCAGTAGACAGCGACTGCTGGGCTGTGGTTTGCCAGGCTGCGGACACTTCTGGGCTGTGGTGCTAGGCCATGGCATAAAAACTTTGGGAACCCCAGCTCTAGAGAGCAGGGCTGGGCCCACCCCCTCTGCTTCTTAGTTGAAGCAGTGAGGGCTGGCTGGAAGGGGGTGTGGGGCAAGCCCAGCTGGGGATTCAACCCAGACTATGGGGCTGGGGGTGGGGCAGGAGGGAACTGCCCCCCCCCACGCAAGCCCTGGCTGATGTCTGTGGCCAGAGAGGAGGGGATTAAACCCCTATTGCCCCACTAAAACTTACTGCTGGCTGCAACTGGCCTACAAATACCAGAGGCACCTGGAAGCAGGAAGAGGAAGTGATGAGCAACCTTGCAGAATCCTGCTGCTGTAAGTCTGGACTGCAAATCCCAAAGGCCTTGGAGACAGCAGGAAGAACAAATAAACACACAGCTAGGGAGCTGTGTTCTAGCACCCCTTGGCTTCTGGCCTGAGCCACTGCAGGCATGTGGCTGCATTTCCCGAATCAAAGGTAAGTGTCTGTTCATTTCTGTTTCAATTTAATCTGTGATACATAGACTAACATGCAAAGACTGAATAGATTCAGCCCTGGGCTTTGACTGTCTGTATCTAACCTATATTTGCACGATCCTAGTTAGTTAACCTGCCCTAACTTTGTCTTGGGATAAAGCAGGATCCAAAACTGGAGTAGTTTTGCAGTGCTCATATCACTACAGAATCATGTTAACGTAACTGTTGAACTACAACATTTGATATTTCTATCCTTCCATATTGATATAATTATTACAGCTGCCCTCAATTTTAAATGAGCTAGTCACTTAACTATTCAAGTTAAATAAAGTCGAAAATATTCTCTTTGCAACTCGAAGACAGGGTACTTCTATCCAAAGCTGGTTTCACACTTTAACAAACTCTACTTCTAGATGCAGGTTGGCTTGACTTCTTTAAAAATGCAGCAGCAAAAATGTATTGATTAAGTGTATTTAATTTCTTTAATTTAGTACACTAATTTTAGGCTTTTACATGAGTTACTTTAATTTTATTTTTAAAAAAGAAAAAGTATTTAAATAAACATTCACATTATATTAAAAATGCTGATGTAATTAAATCATTCATCAGTCATCAATGATTCGAGTAATAAAATCATCAATCACTGATGGCTCAATATCTAGCTGGGAGGAGGTATCAAATGGGGTTCCCACAGATCAGTCCTAGGTCTGGTATTGTTTAGTATCTTCATTAATGATTTGGACAATGGGATTAAGTGCATGCTAAGCAAATTTGTAAATGACACCAGGTTGGATGGAGCTGACACTTTGGAAGGCAGGGTTAGGATCTAGAGTGACCTGGTTAGACTCCTAAAATGTTCTGCAATCCATCAGATAAAATTCAACAAGTGCCAAAGTCCTGCTCTCAGGATGGAACTGCATGCAAAAATAGGGACTGAGGAATGACTGACAAGTCTGCAGCACTGCAGAGAAGGACCTGCGGGTTACAGTAGACCAACCATCCATAAGCTGAATAAGACAACCATGTGTTCTGGGTTTTACTAACAGGAGTATCACTTGCAAACCAAGGTAAGTGATTCTTCTGCTCTACTCACTACTGGTGATGTTTTGCCTGAAGAACTGTATCCAGTTTTGGATCCCATGTTTCAAGAAGGATATGGACAGATTGGAAAGAGTCCAATGCAGAGCAACAAAAATGATTAGGGGCTTAGGAACCATGACAGATGAGGAAGGCCGAAAGAGCTTGGGTTATTTAGTATGGAGATGACTGAAGGTGGATTTGATAACAGGCTTCAAATACCTGAAGGGAGATTAAGGAGGGTGGCGATTATAGAAGGACTACATGGGTGGGAACGGGCTACCTAGAGAAACTGGAATCTCTTTCCTTGGAAGTTCTTCAGAACAGGTTAGACAGACACTTGGCTGGGATGGTTTAGTCAGGGATGACTCCGCTTTGAGCATGGGCTAGACCAGAATATCTCATGAGGTACCTTTCATCCCTATTTTCCCATGATCCCTCCCCGCTGGAATTCCAATTAGAGATGCATTCAAAACAAATGATAATAAGTAGACAGAACCTGAAAAGCTGTTGGCTGAAATACCTTCAGCTTGGCAAACAGTACTGCAACTATTGGTTGTATCAGGTGGTCACAATGCATGAAATTCCATCTTCAAGGTCAGATAACCTGGTACAAACTTCAACAATTCCTTTTCCCCACATCCACAAGGACTGCCAAAAGCACAAGCACTAAACAATTCCATTAACAAAGTCTGCCCTGCTTCTTGATAATAATACAGTGACTTGCAACTGGAATTTTAACTTGTGGAAAAAAAAAATAGTACAAGGAATTAGGCAAACAGCTGTACCAACATGCTGCATGGGTACCCTAAAATGCATGTAAAAAAACAGTGTTGTAAGGGTCACTGCAATGTCTCCATGATAAATGTTTAATCTTTCCAGCAAACAATCTCTGGTCAATTGTTTCATTCTTCCTTGGTATAAACAGACCCTCTTCCTGTGGAACAAACAGCTAGAATGTGTTTTTGCTACAACAGTCAGCATTAATAGCATTGGCATTTAAAAGTGATCATAACAGATTAAGGAGTTAACAGCACATTAAAGATAAATGTGTATTTGTCTTGTTGCATTGTTTTAGTCTGACTGATTGCTAACTATACAACCACATGCCCAATTACACTGCAAAGTCTATTTTGAGCAATCCTAAAACTAGGAAGGGGTGTGAGATAAATAAAGCTTGTACGTGCAGTGCAGTACCAAAAACCAAGGCCACATGTGGTCCTGTAACTTGCTACTGTTTTTTCCATTTCTGGGGAATCTGAGCATAAATTTACCAAGAAGGCTTGCTGTCTTCTATGCAATAGTATCTGAGAAGATAGGTAGAAAACATAGCTACTGACTCTTAGGTATGACCTGCCCATTTATCTCCATTTGGTTAACAATAAAGCTGAGTAACAATTTATGCCAGAACTCTTCTTGCCAGTTATCAAATATATCAGATTTAACAGACAAAAGGGCTATTAGTCTGCATGTAGAATCAAAGCTGTGAGCTTCTCTCTCTATAGAGAAGTACTGCAGGAATGCACCCGAGTGCCTACAGCAGGGGTGGGCAAAATGTGGCTCACCAGGCCATTCTATCTGGCCTCTGGGACCCCTAAAAAATTTAGAAAAATTAATATTTATCTGCCCCCAGCTGCTCTGTCATGCGGCCCTCAATGGCTTGTCAAAACTCAGTAAGTGGTCCTCCACCCAAAATAATTGCCCACCCCTGGCCTACAGTGTGAAGGGAATGCGTCTTGCGCCTTCAATAAGGGGCATAATCTACATACTGATTCAAGACCTTTTCAGTTTTTCAAAAGCATTAGAAGCGTGTTTAATTTTGGAAACTGTGTGGAAACAGACCAGAAACTTTTGGAAAGAGCTAAAATAAACTGATCACGCTGCTGCTGACTTTTAAAAACTGGACCTAGTAAAGCAGAAACCAAAACTCAATGGCATTGTTTTGGAATTACGATAGTCTGATCTACAGTTTGCAAAGCAAACTACTTATCTATGACAGCTTGGCAAGAAGGCAATTTGGGCAAATTTCTTCAAAAGTCTTTATTTAACAGCAAAGCTATTCTAACAAGGACAGTGTTAAAAGGTTGTATCATATTAATTTATTTCACAGTTTGCCTGCCTCAAAAGTCATATGCTGAATACAAAGTTAACTTCAGATATGAAGTTACGTAACTTTCTAATGCGTTCCTTCTCTTCCATGTATTGCATGCAGGTCTCTACACTTCATGTACTTTGCACTTAAAACATTTTCAATTTATACCTTTAAAGTATTTATGTGCCTTATAGCTGAAAACTTTCAAACTAAGCAGATAAAAAGTAGCTTTGGATTTCTTAATGAGCTGTTAATTCCTTAAAGTTATGATCACTTTTAAATGCCAATGCTATTAATCTTTTTTTGCTGATTATTGCAGCAAAAACATATTCTAGCTGTTTGTTCCATATAAACAAGTTCTTTTTATACCAAAGGGGGAAACAATTGGCCATATTGTTTACTGGAAAGATTTAGACACCCTGGAGACAGTGCAGTGACCCTAACCAACACTATCTTTTGACATGAGCTTACCTAAATTAATAAACAATTTAATTTTCAAGACACTGTTTTAGTCTATCATGCCAAATATATAACACAAAGCAAAGCAAAGCAAGCAAAAATAATTTGTTCTCAGAGGTGCTGAACACCTGCAACTCATACTAACTTCAGCACTGTTGTGGATTCCTGGCATCTTTAAAAACCAAATACTTTATTGCATATTTGGCAAAACAACAAATGGAGCTTCTTAGCTCACATAAGCAAATGTACCTCTTCAGCTACCAC
Organism: Crocodylus porosus; assembly: GCF_001723895.1. Classification (NCBI taxonomy): domain Eukaryota; kingdom Metazoa; phylum Chordata; order Crocodylia; family Crocodylidae; genus Crocodylus; species Crocodylus porosus. The sequence continues at coordinate 72,631,146 of NW_017728931.1, read as the reverse complement.
TGTTAGACTCCTTCCTCTGCTTTTCCTTTTCTTGCCAAGACTGATTTAAAGATTACCCAAATAAACTCTACATATCTCCCCACTTCTCAAAACTCCAAGTAAATAAATTAGGTTTCAACAGCAAATTTAGGCACAAACATTAAATTCAGACATGGTAAATCATTTTATGATCGATTCAACTAAGATACTTAGCTTGATATAGGGCGTGTGAATTTGGGTGTGGGTGGGTGGTTAATGCCGTTTTAAGGCAATTCCATCCTTTCCAATACATTGCTTTCCTGATTGTAATCTTGACTCCTAAACACAACTTCTGATTTCCAAGATAAACCAAAAATGTTACCCTTTGGTGTTCACCCCCCACCCCTTGTAGAGATGACAGTGTTTTTCCAGCTTAAGTTTAAGTTTGTGTGCCTGGGAACTTCCTTAAGTTATTTAAAAAACATTTATGAACTGCTTTGGGAAAGACTCTCCATAAATCTCAAGAGAGGTGTGGGGAAATTTACATGCACTAGGGACAGATGCTGGAAGATAATCAGGGTCCGGATGGAAGAGAATAAGAGAGAAACAAATGCACTAGAACTTCAGCCCCCCCTTACACTGTAAGATCAGTGTTGATTTTGGGGCTTTAAGCGCTGCAAGAAGGGCCTCTGCAAACTAGTAAGTCCACAGCACTCTGATGTTTCCCAGAGTGCACAAAAGGAGGAATATATTATTTGATCTTTATTATACATAAATCCAATATAAACTATTATTATTAAATTAAGTTTCCAGAGCCCAAAGTCACCAGCACTGACTTAGGTAATCACACTGAAGCGAATACAGTGTTAAAAAAAATTTGCTTATGACAAGCCAAAAAAATTTAAGAAAATATTGAAGAAATGAGAAATTTCTTTGATCTCTAACAGTACCCACAAACCCTATCTTACTTTTAGAACCTGCAAGTGAATTTAAAGAACAGAAAATTAATATAAAAGTGTGGACATAAACATGCTGATTCTGGCAAAACATGCAGTACAGAAAGCACCATGAACAATAATGGCACTTTAGTTCTACTTTTCTTACCCTGGCTTCTAAAGTCACTTTAGAGACCAGAACTTTGTATCTTGACAAGGATTACATAAAAATCCTACCACTTTGTTGACAGCCTCCATATCACATAGGTTTTCCACTAAAATTCGACAGGCTTCTTCTTTACCCCAATGAGCAGCAGCATGAAGTGGTGTCCAGCCATCATAATCTTTAATATTTACATCATAGCCAGCCTGTATTAAAAGCCTAAAGAAATTAGAAAAAATAGATGTTGTAGTTGAGAGTAGTAATGTGCCATTACTTTCTAAAACTATTTTATAAAGTAAGCTTTAATTTTCTTGCCTTCACTTTAACTCTCAGGTAGGATTAACAACAACAAAAATTTAAGACTGTCAACTTACAAGGCATATTTCCTCCTAAAAATATATTCCTTCTTCTCATCAGTACAGTAAATTTAGTGCAACTTAAAAGTTAAGAAAAAATTTTTTTGCATTGTATTCAATAATTTGTTACTGGCAAGCCAGTTTTACTGTTTCTCTGTACAGTGGGGGAGTTCTTTTTGCTGCAGTCCTCAGGAAAACAGGGCCCCTCAAGTCTGCAGTGTGTGCTGCAGCTTACATGCAGCTCCAACATTTTCTGGGCATTTTAAAGAAGTTTGCAAAGAAAAGTAGTAAACAGAACCTTTATTACTGTATAGTGCAATACCGCTGAACAGCCTGAGCCACACATATGGAGGGGTTATCTGACAACCAGGAAACAAATAAATATGTAGGGCGATTAGTAGGGCTGTGTGAAGCTTCAGTCACTGATTCAATTCGGAGATTTGGCCCGATTCAGCAGCCAAATCTCCAAATCCGAATCAAATCAGGAGACCCATTAATCTCTCTGAATTGAATCAGAAGCCTCCAATTCGATTTGATTTGGAGAGAATTGACGAATTGGACACAGATACAGCTTTAAAGGTTTTTTCTACATACCTCAAGGTACTAGGTGAGGCTCATGAATGCTGAGGTGGAGTGGATGGAGTGTCACAGAGGGGCACGGGGAGATCTACCATGAGCTTAGCAGTGGACCCAGAAGTGGATCAGAAGTGTTTCTGGTGCGTTTCCGGGTCCACCACAGAGCACATCGGGGACCCCCTCACCCCTCAGCTCTGATGCCTACCGGAGGGGGCACCCAAGGTTACCCTGTGGCTGACTGCCAAGCCAGGGGGGTGCAGGAGGGGGGCTGCCACTGAGCACATGGGGCTTCACCCTGCACTTCCATGGGATGCTCCATCCGCCCCACCATCTCAGCATTCAGGAGCCATGCCTGGTACCTTGATGTATATAGAAAAAACATACAAAGATGTGTCTATGGCAGAATCACCAATTCTTCGAATCAGAATCACATCTTCACATTCAGATTCGGCTGAATCGAATCAGGACAGTGATCTGAATCAACTAATCGAATCACTATGCTCCGAATCAGGCCAAATCCAAATAGAATACGGTTCGCTTCGCACACCCCTATTGACTAGCAAATCCTGCAAAGCCCATCGGCACGTGCTGGATAGCAGCAGGATCCTGGCTCTACCCAGCTGAACTAAGAAGCAGGAGGGTTTTGCCACCATAGGGGACCTTTGAGTTCAGCAGCACTTGGTTTTGCCAGCACAGCTGTGCCCCTCTGTGTGCTATAAACAAAGTTGCTTAAGTAGTTGCTTAAACAATTCTTCTTAAATATAATTAAGTGCTAACAGGGAGGCTTACAAAGAGGCACAGTGATTAAAACAAAAACTAGTTGTGCACCAATAAAGATTTTCTTGGCCGATACCGACAGCTGATTATTAACCAGGCATGTCAGCTGATACTGATCTGATAGCCCATTTATAGGAATGTAGACTGGCAACTTGGAGAGCAGCACCTTGCAGGTAACTCTGTGGAAAGGAAGAGACATGGGGAAGGGAAGGGGTGTGAGGGGATGACTGAGGCCCCCATAGTGAGGGAGTGTGGCAGGGACAGAGGCTGCCCGGTCAGGGCAGCAAATGGAATTCTGTGCCAGGGAGTGGGACAGAGCCCATGTGCGGTTTGTCCAGGACATGGAGGCATGGGGGGGTGGAGACATGAGGAGGGAGGCGGCTCCCCTCTGCTGTGTGCGCCCCTAGGGGAGGCATGTGCCCTCTCCCCCAGATCTGTGCATGGGGCAGAAGTGGGCAGCCCGCTAGGGACTCAGGGCCATGGACAGTGCCAGGCTCTTCCCAGTGTGGGGGCTGGGCAAGAGTTGGGATCAGAGCGGGTGGGAGTGGGGCAGGCTCACGGGTAAGGCAGGCAGCAGTGGCACTGGCAGGGGTGGCTATGGCAAACTCTGGGGTGGTTACAACCCCCACAAGCCCCTAATAGCACCGCCTCTGCTCATAGGAGTTCTGCACTGCAGGGTGGACAGGGGACTCGCAGCTGGGGCAGGGCTCCTCAGGGAAAGCCAACAGAACAGAGTGCCCCAAGCAGGGGCTGGGCTAGGGCAAGGATTGGGGGAACCCTGCAGCCACCCTAAAATTTGCCTAAGCCTCTTGTAGCCATTCTACCCAATTTCGGTGCCGCCACCTGACCTGCACAGCAATGCCAGTCCTGTTCCTGCCTGCTCTAAGCTCAGCTCCTGCACTGGAAAGTGGCTGGCACTGTCCTTGGCCTCTGAGCCCACAGCCAGCAGCCCGCCTCCGCCCCGCACGCAAATCCAGTATTTAATCAGTGACATTGTGGCCTACACTGGCCCAAAAAAAGCCAATAGACAATGTTAATTTTTCTTTTATCGGTGCCAATCAGATATGTGACTGATATATGGGTGCACCTCTAATAAAAACAGCAGGCATTGCTAATTCATGTAAATGGTACCTTGAATATGGAAATAAGTATGATTTGGAATGCCACATTTAAACGGCTGCTGTATCTGAAGGCATTTTAAGGGGCTTACGTGGTTTTAATGAACAGCAAGAGGAATCAGTAATCCTAACTGTGGTATAAAAACCTAGTTTCTTAGCTTCTCTCAGACTGAAGTGCTTGCACCTGGACAAATAGCCTTTAGATGTACTTTTTACTGCATACTTAAATCAATGTCTTAAACCAAGTTTTATAACATTATAGAATAGCCTCAAACATTGCTTGCAAATACAGAGCAGTGGTTTTCAATCTTTTTTTTTTTTTTTTAATTGTGAACCCCTAAAAAATTAAATGGAGGTGTGGACCTCTTCATAAGTGATTGATCATTGTCTAAGGGCTTGGTGAAAGATGACTATCTGCAGACCACAGACTGAAAACCACTGACAGAACAAATGAAAGATTCAGAAAAAACCCTTTTTAGCTATAATAAAAACCATTAGCTTTTCTTAAAATGGATTCAAATTTAATATGGACAATACTCTTAAGGTTTAAATAGCTTATCTACAAACTACAGCACTGTTTAAAGTTTCAAATTT
>NW_017728931.1:72584720-72626569 GCF_001723895.1 Crocodylus porosus | reverse complement strand
GAACCAACTTCCAAGAGAAGTGGTGCAGGCTCTTACCCTGGGGGTTTTTAAGAGGAGGTTAGATGAACATCTTGCTGGGGTTGTTTGACCCCAGAACTCTTTCCTGCCATGGCAGGGGGTCGGACTATACGATCTGCTCAGGTCTCTTCCGACCCTAGAAACTATGAAACTATAAATGCAGTTATAAGCAAGCCACAGAATTCATCTTGAAACATTACATAAGAAGTGCCATGCTGGGTTAGACCAGGGATGCTCAACCTCTAGCCAGTGGGCCAAATGCATCCCGCATAGCGATGGCATCTGGCCAATGGGTTGGGAAATTCAGTGGCCCTGGAGTGGTGGCAATTACTGCGATCACCCTCTCCCACTGCCAAATTCCCAAACTCCAAGCTCCACATTGTGGGTCAGAGCTGGGCCACACCCTGTTCCTTACTCATGGCCAAATTGGGGCCAAGCTGCATCCATCCCCTTCTACCTACAGGGCTAGATACATGAACGCCATGTGTCCCTGGAGGCTGGGGAGAGGGCACCAGAGGGGAAAGGACCTCCCGCAGGTGGTGGTGGCAGTGTTACCAGCAGAAGCATGGTGACGGTAAGCTCCCTGAGGCAGCCACAGCAGTGTTGGCCGGGGGCGGGGAGAGGAACAGCCACCACGTGCAGATGCTGGCGGCAACACCCAACAGCAACCGGGGACCGCCTGCAGACACCACCAGCAGTGTCAGCAGCAACTGGGCAGGTGGAGAGCAGTGACCGCCCACAGGCACCACAAGCAGTACTTTTTGCAAGGGGTGCACATGCACCCCCTACGCATCACCAATGGCTAGGTCATACCCTCTCTCCCTCCCTTGGGGCCAGGTTGGAGCGGTCAAGCCCCTTTCCCTACAGGGTCTGCCCTGAGCAACAGACCGGGACAACAAGCTAGATCCAGCCTGTGGACAGACCAAGTACTGCCCATCCGGCATGCTGGGCAAAAAGGTAGAGTCCACCGAGTCAGACAATAGTCTACCTAGTGCAGGGATCAGCAACCCCTGGCATGTGCGCCAAGCAGGGCATGCGAAACCATTTTGCTCAGCACACCACTGCCAGCCTTAGCTCTGGGTAGCTACTGCCAGCCATGGAGCCCAAGCTGTGCCCAGCAGGTGGCTGGGAGGCTGCAAGCCCTGCTGCAAGCAGACCAGGCTCCATGATTGGCAGCAGCTACCCAGAGCCAGGGCTGGCTGCAGCCAAGAGACTGCAAACAGCTGTGCCGTGCTCCAATATCAGCTCTGTAGTGACGTGTGCACGCACGCCTCGGAGCGGATGGTGGGGGTTTGGGGCCTAAGGCAGCACATCCCCAGTCTCTCCCCTGCTCCCAGCACAGAGCTGATGACTGGGCTCCAAAGCCCAGCACAGCTGTTTGTAGCCAGCTCCATGCTGGCGGTGTCAGCTCCAGCATCAGCTCCATGCTGGCGGCAACTGTGCGCGCATCCTGGAGCAGACAGCGGGGATAGGGCCTGATTCTGAGGCAGTGCAGCCCTCTTGCTGTCCACTTCAAGGCACGCGTACAGTTGCTGCCAGCATGGAGCTGATTGCAGCCTGCCCACTGCTTACTACAGCTGCCCAGAGCCTAGGCTGGCTACAAACAGCTGCGCCAGGCTCCAGAGCTCAGTCATCAGCTCTATACTGGGAGTAGGTGAGAGACTGGGGCTATGCTACCTCCTTTACTGCCAGCTTCAAGTCGTGTGTGCACCCACCGGCACAGAGCTGATCCCAGAGCCTGAGGCAGCTGTTTGCAGCCTCCCGTCTGCAGCTGCCCAGAGCTTATTTGGTTGAGCTGCGAGGCTGGGACAGGGGAACAGCTTCAAGGTTTTGAGCAGCTTGGGCATTCCAGAGATCCAGATCCAGCCCCTCCAGAGAACCAGGCAGTGCTTGGAGCTGGATCTGAGGTGATTAGGGGACAACAGGGCAGGCCCTATGAGAAGAGGCTGCAGGACCTGAACCTGTTCAGCCTCCACAAGAGAAGGCTGAGGGGGGATCATGTGGCCTGTTATAAACTAGTCAGGGGGGATCAGCAGGCATTGGGGAGTCACTGTTCCCCCGAGCACTGCCAGGAGTGACCAGGAATAATGGTCACAAGCTGGCAGAGGGTATGTTTAAGTTAGATATCAGGAGGCGCTACTTCACGGTCAGGGCGGCTAGGGTCTGGAACCAACTTCCAAGAGAAATGGTGCAGGCTCCTACCCTAGGGGTGTTTAAGAGGAGGTTAGATGAACATCTTGGTGGGGTCGTTTGACCCCAGTACTCTTTCCTGCCATGGCAGGGGGTTGGTCTAGATGATCTGCTCAGGTCCCTTCCGACCCTAGAAACTATGATCTCACCTCTGGGCATAGTCTTTGGAAGGAACGAGCTTCATTCCTCCAGACCTGAGCTCTCCGAGATGCTGAGCAGAGCCACGTGGCTGCTGCTCACGAGATGGAAATTGGTACAGCCCCAGGCTTCAGCTGGGACCCCAGGCCAGTGGCCCCAGCTCTGCCACTGCCATCCTGCATGGCCGTGGACAAGTCCCCCGCTCCCCCATGCCTCTGTGCATTGCAGCTTAGAGTGAAGGTGTGATTTGTTCCCTGGGGCCACGGTTGTGGGGGGAGGGGCCATGCCCCAGGAGCCCTTGAGGAGACTCTGGCTTACTGCCTCAGTCCCTTCAGGGTACAAGGACAAACTCCCCCAGCTCCAGCCCAGCTCTCCCCTCCCCTGCTGTGCTGGCCTGACCCTAGAGCAGTGCCCTGGACCCAGTAGGGTGTTACACATAGCCAATGCTGTCAGTCCAGAGCCAGTCTGGTTTGCTTTCCTGGGGGAAAACACTCCTTGATGCCCCCTTACACCTGCTGCCTTGGCACCAGGGTGGAGGGACTGTGGTGGGGATGCGCCACTGTGTGGTCTTCCATCCTCTCAGGGGATAACAGTTTAGATGTCCTGTATGGTCCTGCCACCTTAGGGACTTAGCTGTGTGGAGTGGGTGGGTGGCTGGGCTGATGGGGCAGGCTCCAGGCCGGGGTTCAGCCGGCCACGCTGCAGCCCAGGGCCTGGCTTCCCGAGGAAGCACAGGGGCTCGAGGGCTCAAGGCATTGTTGGGTCAGATTTTGTCTGGTGCCCCAGTAGCCTGGCTCCGTGTGCCCACACATCTGGTCCTGTGCGTCTGTGTGTGCACATATGTCTGGTTCTGGATGCGTGTGTACATGTGGCTGTTCTGGGTGTGTTCTGGTTCTCCGTGTTTCTGCACATGTGGTTCTCTGTGTGCGTGTGTATGTGTCTGGTTCTCTCTCTTTTTCCTCATTCTTATTTTTCTTTTTTCTCTCTCCCTTCAACATGCTTAACAAAAAAGGAACACACAAAGACAATATTTATGATTATTAAATAGATTAATATGCAGTGCATCCTACAAGGTACCCCCTCACTCCTCTCCGGCCCTCATTTCATTTTTCTGGCATGCCGGCAATCCGGCACATTCCAAGGTAGACGCTGTGGGTTTTTTGGCTCTCCAGCCAAAAAAAACAAACAAACTGTGCCTATCCCAGACCTAGTGATTCTCAACCATTTCAGGGTCAGGTCTTCCATTACATTTTTGAATGTGGCAGCACTCCTGGGTGAGAACCACTGCTGGTGCTTCCTCATATTTGATTCAGTGCTTCTCAGCCAGGTATTGCTACCTCCAAGTAAAAGTAAACCATATGCCTGCTGCACAGCCAGACCAGGAAGGGCTGTCGCATATGTGCATGGTACTGTTGCACTGGGGCTCTGATAATCCTAAAGCAAACAGGAGCTGCCTCAGCTGTGTATCCCTTCTTTGTCCATCCCCTTAGCTCTCCCCAAGCTCCTCCTAGAAACAGAAACGCATGGGTAGCATGTCCCACATGGCTCTGATTCTGGGAGGAATGTGAGGGTTTTGGGGATGTGGACTGGAAAGAGCTACAGCACCAGTCAACTCCTGCCCACTTAAGAATTAATCAGAGTCCTAAGGGAGGAGGAATGCCCAGAATACTTTTACCTGGTGGCTGTCCCCACAGCAGCCTCACCTGCCTCGTGGCATCCCTGAGGGGGATGTCAGTACACCCCAGTTGAGAACCAGTGATATGGCCCAAGAGAAGGCCTGTACACGATCTCTTCTACCTGTATCTGACTGATGCTAATGCCAGAAACAGGATTCCCACTGGTGAGAACAGATAACTGCAGGATCCTCTTATGCTGACAGAGGTATCGCAAATCCTCTACCCCATTGCCTTGTTTCCCAAAGTGGAAAGTAGCAAATGGCATAGACAAAAGTATGTATTATACGGGCCATGTATAAAAAGGTCCCTGTCATATCCTCAATAGCTTCAATAATCACTGGTTAAGGTATTTCACAATGTTCTATTTAATATCTCCCTATGGACCTGTCCTCCATGTTTGTGTTTATTCCCATTTTGAAACACTAGGTAATAAGATATAACCTCCTGTGACAATGAGTTTCATAAATTAACTACATGGTATATAAAAAACTTAATTCAAATAATCATCTACTAAAACTCTTTGTAAGCGCTTCGTAAGAAAATATGGTCAAACCTGATCAAAAAATCTACTGGATATTCACTAGACAAGAGGCTAAATTTACATAAGCAGGTACAAGACTGTTCATGTCTCTACTACAGTGCATGGATGTGACAGGCTGAACCAGGGGTAAGCAACCCCAACATGGGTGCTAGAGTTTGGCACATGAAGGCATTTTTGCATGGCGTGCACACACTTTGGAGTTGATGCCACAAAAAGGATCGGGCCCTTCACGGCTCCTCTGCCATCTGGCTCTGGTATGCCAGTGTCTTACAAGTCAAGGTTGCAGGTGTTTTTGGCACTCTGCCCAAAAAACTTGCTGACCCCTGGGTTAAATGATTCATTGTTAAACCAATAAGTACAGTGATAACTGGTTAACTTACCGGTTAACCTTTAGCTCCGGGTAGGAGCAGTCTGGCATGGAAGGGGGGAAAGGAAACCATACGATGCCTCAGCAGGAATTGGAAGGCAGAGGGCGGGAAGGAGAGAGAGAGAAGCGGGGAGGAAAGCAGGGAGAGGAGGGGTGAGTGGGACCAGTACCCATAGCCTAAGAAGAAAATGAGTAGCCTAAGAACTCAGAGATCCTGGTTTTCCCCAATTTAAAAAAATTGCAAATTCTCTGATAAAAAACCCGAAATCCGTGATAAAAATTAAAGACTTCCCACAGGCCCCCACCAGCCCTGCTAATGCTGCTTACTCCCCCTGCCCCCGCTCCTAACAGCCTTCCTAGTCCTGCTCATACCCCTTACTCCCCCCACAACAACCCCCCCAGTCCCACACACGCAGGCACAGGCAAATATGCACACAAACACACACACCCCAGCAGGTAAGTGCGAGTGGGGAGATGAGGGGGGGAAGGAAGGGGTTGGGAGGGTATAGATTGAGAACAGGGAGGAGGAGTGCATCTCTGTGCCAGGGGGCAGGGAGAGTTTGCATATGTGACAGCCACCACTACCACTGCACTGCCGCTGCCACACCTCATGCCACTGGCCAGCAGCAGGAAAACAGCATGGGACACAGTGGTATGGCATGGGACACAGTGGTATGGAAGTGGCCACCACATGTGAGCCCCCACTCCCGACCAGGCGGGCGTGTGCGGCTCGCAGAAGGGCACTGCTGCCCTTGTCCCACCACCCCTGCTCTGAGCAAACGGTGCACCACTGCACCATATCTCTGCTCACACACAGCAGCTGCTATCACCACTGCACCATCGTCCCTGCGCCGCTTGCCCGGGGAAGGGGGAAGGGCAGCAATGCCCCTCTGAGGCTCTCACACCTGGCTAAGGGGAATCCGATCTGGGGGCTCACAAGCAGCCACCACAACCCACATCCTGTGCAGCTTTTCTATTACTGTCACACCCCACACCGCTTGCCAGGGGGGAAAACACATGCAGCAGTGGCCACCACCACTGCTGCTGCCACACCTCGCACCACTTGCCTGCAGCTGGTGGTGGAAAACCCACCCAGTTAACCCTAATGACTCTTTCAGCAGTTAGCTGACATTGAGCTCTACACTGCCTCCGCTCTACTGCTAGCAACGTAGCTAGTTTAGAGCTCCATTTAAATTCTAATCCAGTGACTCTCTAAGGAGCCACCAGATTCTTTGAAGGACACTGCGAAGTATGACGAAATAAGTAAAGTGCAAGGAAACATACAAATAAGCTAAGTAAATAACTGCAATCTCAGACTTGCCCCCACCTGATTGATCCCCCACTCCCACTGCAAGGAGGTAAGCACTATAAGAATTAAATTAGTTGTTGAAATCAGACGCCACTCAGTTCACAAAAGTTACCGAGAGGTGCCTGAAGTCCATAAAGTTTGAGAACCACTGTTATGATTACTGTAGCACAGACATACTAGGTGAGCTTTGGTGAAAGTTTGTATGAGGGGTGTCAAACATGTCCAGAGCCCCATCATCTGGTCCCTAGTGCTGCTCCTGGGTCTGATTATACTCGCATAGTGCAGTGTGCACCCCTGCAGGGTCCACCCCTATGGCTTCTACTCAGTTCAGGCAAGGAGGAGGAGGCTGACAATGACAATGACAACTACTATAACAAAGTACTGACTCAGTCCAAGCCTCCCACATCAGGTTGCTTTTCCTCCCAGAGGACCTTATATATAATATCATTCAAAATGCTAAATAATTCACAGAAAATAATGTATCTGAGGTCTCCCAATACTACAGCAATGAGATCATGAAAATCTATTTGTAAAGAAACTAAAAGACTATCACATTTCTTCCTGAACTCAGAGGCTATATGCAGTTTTCAAAATGTTCTCTGGAGCACTCAAGTGACTTATAACTCTGCAGAGAGATTAGATTGCACTGGTCTAATAATAAAATCAGCCCAGAAAGAACAAGAGCTTAAGTCAATAACATATTATAATATATCCATGAAGCTTCTATATACTTTACAAAAATATTATCATTGGATCATAGAAAAGTAGGGCTAAAAGGGACCTCACACAAGGTCATTTAAGCCAGCCAGGCAGGATTGTCCCCCAGCTATAACCCCACAGGCATGCAACTGTCCAACCTTCTCTTGAAAATTTCCAAGGATGGGGATTCCAAACTTTTTTAGGTAGCCTCTTCTAATGCTTGACCATCTTCATAGTCAGAAAGTTCCTCCTACTCCCCAACCTAAATATTTTATGCTGCAGCTTGATTCCATTGCTTTTAGTCCCATTCTCTATGACCACAGAGGAAAGACCATCTCTAGCCACACTATAAAAACTGCCCTTTAGGTATTTAAGGCATCAAATCCCCCTTCAGTCTTCCCTTTTCCAGGCTAAACAGTCCTGGCTCTTTCAGGCTTTCCTCATAAGTCTTGCTTCTCAGGCCAGTAATCATGGTCATCATCACTCTGTGCTGGACTCTTTCCAATCTGTCCAACTCCTTCTTGAAGCATGAAGCCAATGGTTTGACACAGTACTCCAGATGACAGCCTCACCAATGCTGAATAAAGTAGAAGAATCACTTCCCTTGATTTGCAAGTGACACTCCTATTAAAACAATGTATTAAGCAGTATAATAAACTGTAAATTCTCTCAGCATATGAATCTGACTTCAATTGAGTTAACAGTGCAGCAGATTGCTACATGAGGTTTATGCATCCTGTGCCACTGATAATCAGTTAACACTTCAGATCAGGAATGTCTCAGTGGAGAAGCCCCATCATTAACAGCTCTCCTGGAGATTCACCATGATGCTTTGACTGCCTTTAGGACCTGATCCAATTAATATCACTTGTTTAGCTGTTTCTGCATGCGTCTCCCTATCTGGTTAATACAATTACAGCAGTATCTGAACTTCTTTTAATATAAATTCTAATAGTTAGCTTCTTGTATTTGTTTGATTTCTATTACGTCAGAAACTATTTCTAAATCCCTCTTTTAAAAGTGCTAGTATTTAATGTATTTCTCTTTGCTTTGTTTACAAATAGAGCCTATATATCAATTTATCTTTCTGTGACAATAACTTACCTAAATAAAATGTTTATACTGCATTTCCTCTGTGTATGAGAAACCCATTAGTCAGATAAAGTACTCACTTTTGCATGTTACTCTCTTCTACAACATGTCAAAGTACTAATACTAAGAACACTTATCCACAAGTAATTTCTGAACCTGAGTAATCCCTGTGAGTTCACTTGCACATGTAAAATTAAGCATGTATGTGCATGTTCAGTGGGGTATCTTTTTCTATCAAGCAAAATGGAAAGTTCCAATTAGTGAGAATTTTCAAAGAAAAATCTTCCCAAAGGCTTATGTTTGAACTGCTCATGGTTACGGTTTAAATATGATCTCCATGCATACGAAACTGAAGTGTTTTTAATTGACAACTGGTTTTGCCAATGAAAAAAAATATGACCATGATGTGGAATTGGGGACTGCTGTCAGTACACCCAAACAAGTCTGTCTCTCACATGAGATTGGCTATGGAAGACAAAGTACCATGCTTGCAAGCCATTTTTAATTAAATTTCAAACAGGACCAAACTAGTTACCATGGTTGCATTTCCACAGTCAAATATAAAGGAAAAGTGCGAGTCAGAAAAAGAAATGCATCAATTTAAGTAAAGCATTTTATTTTATAACTTAAAGCACGTCAGATAAGATAAATATAGTTAAACTAAAATATGCCTCCCCCTATTATAAAGTACAGAAATTAGAACGTAAACATGTCTTACACCACCTTAAATGGAGTTTCCCTCTTTGCTTTTGTTTACTAAAGCTCAGAAAAAAAAAAAAAAAAAGAATACTGCTTCTCAAACACAGTAAAGTAGTTTCTCTCAATGGCCCATAGATGGCAATGTAGTAACTCAGCTCAACAGTATCAGCTATTCCCTTACAAGTAATAGTAAACTTAACTGTGGACAGGCTAACAAATTTTAAAATTGTAAATACAAAAGATAAGTTTGTAAACTATTAGCTAAATGCTTTAAACTCAGGTCCTCAAAAAGCTTCACACAGTAATTCTAAGGCAGATAAAGATTATACTGTTCTGCAAATATTTTATAAAAATTCAATATAAAATTCAATATAAATACTGAATCAAATCATTGTTTCAGCATTCTCTATCTATATGAAGAAAGTATACATACAAAACATAAGCTCTAGGTACAGCATGCATGAATATGAACCCACATTTACCCTATTTACAAAATAGGGTATGCTTATAACTAGAAGCTGCAGTTTGCATTTGTGTGCACGCTTAAAATTGAACCTAAGAACGCCACTGATACTCTTATAATGATGTATACCAAGGGTTATATACTGTTTTCAACAGACACCTCTGTTATACACTGCAAATCTATCTTAGTTATTTGTTGTGTTCTGCTGACCACTTCATCTGGCTTCTGGCTGCATACTCACCTGCCCAGGATTTCTCTACTATTCCTAAATAGTTTTGAACAGCTGCAATTAGAGAAGTATCCTTCTCTCAAAACAAAACACGGAACTTTCTTCACACACATTTAGTCCTTCGCAAGGCTCGGGAAAAGGAAAAATTTAGCCCCGGCCAGTAACAGTTTATCTTAAAAAAATTCCTACTTTTCAAGTTGGTTATCTTGTAATCGTACAAATGAAAAAGATGACAGACTATGCTGATTTCCACAATATAACCCAGTATTTAATTCTGGCCCTATGACAGCCCAAGATACTATACAAAGTCATAATATGTTTTAGGTCCAAGGAAGGTATTTTGAAGATTTTATGGCATAGTTACCAGTCTCTTTAAGGTACCATGTCATAGAGAGAAAATAAATAAATCCCAACAGTTTTAAAATATTCATAAAATAGTTCTAACCTAACATGGCTCATGAAGAACACACAGATGTCTAGTACTGATGTTTTTATTACTATTTTTATAGTGAAGTTGCCTGCCTTCTAGTGCAGGCTTTAGCAACCTGCGGCCTAAGGACCAGATCAAGGCTGCAAAGAGATCTGATCCAGCACAGAGGATCTGTCTCATGGACTTATGTCATACCATCCATCCCCTCCTTGGCCCTCTCCCCCACCACAAAGTATACTGCTCCTCAGGATCCGCACTAGTCCTTGCTGCAGAGGAATCGGGTGTCTAGAAACTGGCTACTCAGAGCAGGGTAGGGGGAAATGGAGACATACAGCCCCACAGCAACAGCTGGGTCACAAGCTCCAGCACATGCTGGAAAAAGTTGCTCAACCCTGCTTCAGTGGAATGAGCTCTAACCACTAACAAGTCCACCATCGTGATCACATAGCACTTCTGCTTTTGTCCTCGCACTTCAAAAAGCAAAGAACCTTGGGAAGAGAGACAATGTGGTACAAAACAAAATTAAGAAGAAAATGAAGGTATAAAGTCAGCTAAGCGATGAACCCCAAAATAGAAAGGGAGTTAAAAAAATGGTATTTTTGGGTCTCCTCTACACATTACTGGTTAATTGCACAATTATCTTGAGACCAGCTACACATGCAAAGTAGCTATAACACAATAAAAAGCTCCATCTAGCTATAAAGTTAGATCAGGAAAACATGTGCTAACCTTGTAGCTGGTTGCTACAGAGCTTTAAATTTGCATGTGTAGCAGGGTCTGCCCTGTGACAGGGCTCCCAGCTGTAAGGGTACACTGTGCTCAGCATAAAACCTCTGAGCCCTAGGGATCATGGCTGCTGTGATCCCCAAGGCTCAGGGATATGTGAAACACCCCACCCAGATGTGGTTCCCAGTCCTGGTTGTGCAGCTGGGACAGAGTCCCCTTAACTGACAGGGCTCCAGCAGTGCCCTATTGTGCCATGGCCCCGACTGCATCAGTTGTGGGGACTTTTAGTCCTGCCTGTGTGCAAGGTGCAGCTGGGACTAGGAGCCCAATCAGCTGCGAGACACTCAATCCCCATGGTCAGGAGGCCTCTCAGCAAAAGGGACTTCCAGCCAGGGAGCTGCTTCTTTCCAGTGCAGGGGGAGCCCAGGACTGGGTTCCCTCTACCCTGGCAATAAGGGACAATTGGATCTAACATGCAGACCCATAATTGTCCCTCTGACATGAATGCGTGGCATGGCAGGAGGTGCAATTATACAGATCATACATTAGATCCAATTGTGCCTTTACTTTCAACTGCAGAGAGGACCATGAGAAAAATTAATCTGGAAACAACTGCTTCAGAGTTCTTAAAACAAAGAAGACGGACCAGACTCAACAGAAAAGGTGCTCTGCCTCCAGCCAAGGAGGTGCAAAGGTACTGAAGAACAGTAAATGCACACTGCCTTTTATGACCTCAGAAAACAAGTCATTGCAGAGGTGGACTATACACAGATACTGCTAAAGCAGCCTTTGATCTTTAAGATGTGGGGACATGTGCACTCAGAATGAAAAATGATACATGCAATCAAAGAAATTACCTTTCTTTGAAGTATATAAAACTACAAACTGCACTAGGCTTCAAGATTAAAGAAGTGAAAATAAATCTTACAGAACAAAATTTAACTTGGGTTCGTGTATGTGCCTCTCATACAATAAGCAGTATCAGAAGTAACAGTTATTTTGAAAGGAAGAAAAAACTGAAATTTCACTCATTCCCCAGTCCTCACAATTATCGTCCTCCGAACTTTGAGGCCTCCACAATCAGAATCCTGAGGAGAGCGGCACTCACCAGCCAGATCATTCATTTCAGCATAAGCCCTTATATTCATTATGCTCCTGAATATATTCACATTATAACTACAACAGCATACCAAGTGATTTGGTTTTGTAATGTGTACAGATTTTGTACAGCAGAAATATTCAGGAAAGAAACAGCTCAATATTACTAACAAGCAAAGTCAGAGAATGCAAGTCTGTACATAAAAAGAACCTGAAGAAAAGAAGAAATGTTTACATTCTTTTCATATCTAATGATCCTTATAATAATAGGATTTGTACTGCATAGCAAAAAAAGTTAAAAGCAATCTGACAGGTCTCATCCGCAAAGATAGCACTGGTTAGATATTTGGATTTTTATGTCTAAAAGCTCCAAAAAGTGTGCTTTAAAAGAAACTTGCTCAAAAATTCAGATTCTTATTCCAGTTCTAAGCCTATCATGTCACATAAAAAACTGAAATATTACCATCATCCCACAATTTACCTTCATAGATGTTAGCATTTCTACAGAATCTCATTTTGTACAAAAAGTACACTATGGCTTGATCAAACTGCTCAGCAAAACTTTCTATACGCTTATGAGATTTGGACGCAAATAGACAAGGCAGTGGGCTGTGGAAAGGTTGCTGCTGAAGAGTTGCATGTCAGCCTTCCCATGACACCTACAAAAAGCAGGTTGGAGGCTTGCACAAGTAGGAAACAAGGAAGGTAAGCCAGTTTAGTTGTCTGTACTAATGGCCCAAGGCAGGATCAAGGCCTTGAACCGTGATATATGCAAAGTCTGGATACAAGGCTGGGCACTGGGTATGTGGAATGAAAAGCCAGAGGGAGAACTGAAAGGAAAAAAGGAACCACATACTATTTCTTGGCCCAACCCTCTTCCTCCATTATTTCTTCTGGCCAATTCTGGCCTCACCTGCTTTGAGTCAGCCCAAAGTAACGGGAGTTTAAAGCAGTATGCTGACTATAATCTGAACACAAGAGGGAGCAGGTGTGCTCTCTGGTCCAGCTAGGAAGAAGAAAGATCCCCATTCTCTTCTACTGTCGTCTGACTAACAAAAGCCAGAATCCCAAAGGATGCTCTGTGTTATTGAAGAAGATATTTTTCTGCTGTGACGCTGAGGGTAGAACAGGTCACACAACATCTTCCCAGCCTGCATGTCACTTATGCAACCAGATCAACCACAGGATCTGCAGTCTCTTTAGTCTGTGCTTAGCACTTCCTGCTCTCTGCAACCAGCTCAACTCTCAGGGGGGAGGGAGGGGGAATGTCAGAACCTAAGTTAAGAATAGGGACCCAAGAGGAGTCATCAAACAGCAGTCAAAGTCAAGTTACAATACCAGAATGGTTAAATGTGTCAGCTAAATACAGGAGTGTAGATGAAGTTGCAGTGCTTCAGAGTTGATCCCAATTGTGATAAAGGAGTAGTTCACACACACAAGGTGTTAGACCCAACTATCAGAAGTGTGCACACATCAGGATTCCTTACGCAATCTCTTTATTACTCATCTGGATACTTAATATGCAGTCATATGCTTAATGTGCAGTCATGACTCGATATTTATAAAAATACTCAGGCATATATTTGGGTTTTTTTTTTAATCAGGCCACTGAGTATTGTGATTTAGTAAAACTTAATGTATGGGTCACGCCCAGAATTTTGCTGCCTGGAGGATTAGGAACTTCACAGTATTTTATAAATATATACATTCTGAAGAAGTTGATAAGGGACTGAGATGGCAGTTATGACAGATGCATGACACTAAACTCGCATGTTTTATATAGAAAAACTTCCAAAAGCAAAACTATAGCTGAACAGTCTAGAGTCATGTTTCTTGTGATTGTATAAGGCATTAGTAAACAAATTCAGTCTGATAAATAAGCTAAAATTTACTGTGTTCTGTGTCTTTACAGACTATACCAGTACTCTGCTGTTGCTAGTATCCATCATTCAGAGCTGGACTTAAATACCAGCACAAAACCTTGTCCCACTGCATACAGACCAGAGATGGGTTGATTTATAAAATTAGCCCTAGAGAGTTATAGCAATGACAAGAAAGATGGTTTTACTCTAGAATACAGGTGCTCATCCCTTGGGCCTTAAATAGCAAGCACATATAGCCTATGATACCATGCCACAGCTCCCCTGCCACATTTTCAGACCCTATGGTAGCCCCAGGCCCTGTGCACAAGACTTGGTGCCCAATCTCATTGTGCAGGACTGGAAGAGGGCAACACTGGGTCCCAGGGCCCAATCCTGCTGCGGGAGGCAGGAAAGAGTGGTGCAGGGTCCATGAGACTCTATCCCAGTGTGCTTGGGGCAGTGCCACGTCCCCAGGACACAATCCCAGCACACAGGGCAGTTAAGGGGGTTGGACAGGGCCCAATCCAGCCCCACACCATTCATTTTGACCCAAGGGGCCAAAAAGGTTGAGCACCACTGCTCTAGGACTACTAAAAACAATAATACATGCATTATGTTTCCTTACATAGTTAGAAGCTAATGAAACTGGGGAGATTCTCCTCCAAAAGGAATGCAAATTTAGACACAAGGGAGTGCAGCATTAACAGTACCTATGCAAGGGGCATCCTAGCTCTCTCTCTCACTGGTGCAAGCAACTAGGAAGCATCTATGGTGGGAACAATGACATAGCAAGCTTGACTGCTCTTATCAAGATGCTTTATAATCCCAAAATTATCATCTATGCTACCCCTTGAGACTTATTTTTCCACTATCTTTCCAAAGAGCTCAGAGTAGTAATATCCAATGGATTTCAGGTGTATTCGCTATTTTTCCATCCACCACGTTTGAAAACTTTCAAATATGGTCAGCTGGAAAATACCCAAATATTATCAGGTCTAAATTTTGAAGAACAAAGAAATATTTAGTAGCGTAATACCTTAACTTGTTTTACATTAAATAACAAGCACGATCTATCTTGGAACATCAAAGAACAAGCATTTGGGTTTTAAAAATGAGTTGAGGAGGCAAGTTAAGACCTAATGGCCTCTCACAAAGTTTTCAAACTGGACAGAGAAATTAATTTACACAATATTTTTAGATAGCCTTGACCTTGAAAGGATGACATTCTATTCTGATGCTTTTTATGAGGAGTTCAGAGAATGTGATCTAAAATTCATGGACTCCAGCTAATAAAGTAGACGTTTTTGCAGCATGTTGATATTTTACTCTTCGACAGTACTAAACTTACATCATGCTGATATTATTAAAAAGAACAGACTAACCAAATCTTGCCCACACATGGATCTCAAGGAAAGAAAAAGGTTGCTGGTTGCACTAAAATCCCCAGGACTGGAATTCTAGCATTTTCACAGCCTTTTAAGTTTAGTTCATCCCAGGTCATTTGGCACTTCCTGTGGCCATTTCCCTACAATGACAGCTTTTTTGAAAAAGTTCCCCAGTCCCTTTCTTTATAGCCAAAAATTTCAGGCAGGATAGGTTATGTGCAATCTGATACCTGCTGCCTATTCCCCAAACAGACTCTAGATTGCACTAATTGCTTTATCTAAGCAGTTTTGGTTCTTGTGCCGTTTCTATACTAAGCAGTTTCTCCATTCATCTTTACAGCTTCTCCAGTGAATAAGTCTTTTGCATATGATACCAGTCAATTTTTTACACTGGCTTTATAACCATATTTGTTCATAGCTTTGATTAGGACAGATTTTAAAAGCTGCTTATAGCCATACTTGTTTATAGCCTCAACCAATACAAAATACACTATGGCTTGATTAAACTGATCAGGGCTTACATAACTCTTAGAAGTCTGTTAAGACCAATTCAGTGATCCATGAAATACAAATGATGAACTGATTTACAAACCCCACCTTGCCTCAAGAGCCCCAAAAACGCATGTAGTACCAGACAAAGAAATGAAGTACTTCTATAGATTCCCATAGTGCAGTGGTGCCTTACAGAAACAGAAGTGAAATGCAGTTTGTCATACCTTTCCCTGTTCCTCACTGAATGAAGACAAAGCTATTTGGAGGCAACGAGGTCTAGCAGTTCCTTCTAGCTTTGTGGAGCTAGACCCAGTCTCATAGAATTACAAGGGCATCATGTAAATCCATATTCTTAAAAAAAAAAACTAAACAAACCCTAAAAATCCTCTCCAACCAGCCAGAGGACCAGCTAATATGTTTCCATTAAAACAGCTGAAAGTGGGCTCTCTATGGCAACTTGGTATTTCAATAAAATTTTTAAACTACACTTTGGGAGCCCATAAACAATGGCTACATGGGAGGGTTAATAAATTTGTATACTTTTCTGCCCTATGAAGAGGAATACTCTGGAAAGTTCTGAATTCAAGATAAAAATATTGTAAATTAAGATGTTGTGTATGATTGCAGTACAATCTGAATTTGGCAGCGACTGCAAAATGGTTACACCTTTAGTTTTCAGCCAAGCAGAAACTCCACCGCTCTTCCACAAATGGAGGCAGCAGCCATTCTAGCATCCCCATGCCTTCATTCCAGCATACGCACCCCCCCAAAATTGGATCGCAAGAAAATACAGTATTACAGTCAATTAGCACAAGAACCCGGCTCCATCAGAGAACAACTTTGGAGAATACTATGCAAGAAAATCCCAATAACCTAAAGTTGATGTCCCTTTATGTGCTAGCCATAGGAAGTGAATTCTGGTTAACATATAGTCCAGGGGTGGGCAAAATACAGCCTGCAGGCTGCATCTGGCCCACCAGACAATTTCTTTTGACCCGCAGGTGCCCACCAATTAATTGTATCCCAATTGTATCCCACCCAGCCCTCCCACCTGGCTGTGCCTCCTTGCTACCACGTGCAGCTCCAACCAGAGCAGTATACTGCTGGGTGGCAGAGCCTGTGTAGGCCATGAGCAGCCCAAGGGCCTGCTGCTGCTGGCAGTGGAAGCTGTGCTCCATGGAGGGTATGAGGGGATCCCCATACCTTCCCACCTAACAAACCCCACAGTGCTCCCATAACCCACCACATATACACACACACTGCAACATATCCTGTATCTCCCCACAAACCACTCCAACACCCCCCCCAGACTCCACCATACACACACACACACACACACATAACCCAGCCACATATCACACACTCAATATACAAGTCAGACTTTATTTTTGAGCTATTATACACTCATCTCTGTATACATTATGCAAACACAAATCATGACAAAAATATTTTTTGTAATAAAATTAAAATGTTACAATAGGCGTTTCACTTTTAGGATGATTTGATTTTTTTCCTGGTTCTAAGATAGCAACTCCCCCCCTCCCAAAAGGAAGACTTCCAGGGGCCAAGGGAAGGTGGCAAAGGTCAAGGGTTAAGGGGTGGGATATCCAATCCCAAGATGATGTCCAGGGGGCAAGGCACCTGTCAAGAGGTGGGGCTACCTTGTGGCCCTTGACAGCTCACCAAAACTCATCAAGCAGCCCTCCAGCTGAAATAATTGTCCACCCCAATGTAGTCATTTCCCCTCCTTTTGAACAGAAAATGACTGTATGTGGTTTAGACAATAGTCTCCAATTATTTAACTCAGAGAACCTGGGGCCCTGGATAGTTTATCTTGATGTATTAAGAGTATTTAGATTAAAGTTTAAAGCTAAAAAGGTGACTAACATCCCTAAGTTGACATGTACTTTTCACTATGGATAACCGTACATTCCAAGGGAAGAAAATATGCCCCATCTCCATTTCTAAGAAGAAAATACTTGCAACAATTTGAAATAAACAGGGTACATTTCAAGCTCCATTTTGCATGCTGTCTCACTTATGTGTTGCATTGCATACTACAACATGTTAAGCTGCATCATTCCTCTTGGGTGGCGGGGAACTAGCTTTCAAATACAGCTGCTAGTAAACCCACTTGAGACCTGGAAGTATGACAAAACATAAGAGAAGAAGAGAAGAAGAGAAGGTTTCTGAACTTGGTCTTAAAAGGGCCAGATTTCATAAAGAGACACTGCCACAATGACAAGCCTAAGCAGAAGGAGTAAGAGAGGAGAAAGGCCTCCCTGACAGATAATGGCCAAAACACCAAAAGGTTTGAAAAGCATGGAGAAGACCAGAGGTAGACGCCTGCATAATCTGTGGAAGAATAAGTAGATACACATCTCTCACATTCTTCTATGAGTTAAGTATGTGTATTTAAGAAAATTATTTCAAAGTCAGTATGCTCCTTTAATTGTCATGTGGCAGCAGCCTAGAGTGTCTGCACAATTAGGATTCTTGAAGAACATGAACAGACTACTGATCACTGGCTTAGGGGCTGATAACAGCTAGACTACGAGCCATTACATCCCAAGGGGGGAGTGCCAAACAACCCACACCTCTAGACTGTGACTGAAAGACCAGAAATAGAGACACAGTCTAGATCAGAGGTTCTCAACCTTTAAATGACACACCCTTCACTAGACTTGAGGAAGACCTTGGAAAATGCCAGCTTTTCATTGTCACTTTGGGTTTTTGTTTTTTTCTTTGATTTTTGCTGACCACAGAAAAAATTAAAGCAGCCCTTCTGAATTCCATGACCCCGATGAAGATGTTCCTTCACCTTCTGATTAAATAAAATTGTGTGTGATTAGTTACTGATTTGCCCTATTTAATCCATTTATATACAGTACACTTTAGAAAGCTTTGCATTGTACAGTGTATATCATTTACAGCTGATTAAACAGTTGATTTAAATATGGTGTTTATGATCATTTCTATAAAAAGCTGGGGCATCAGGCCTTGGTCAGTAACATAACCCCTTTTTATAACATTGTTTCTATGGAAAAAATCAGATTCGACTTACAGTGCCTTTTCCAGGAACGTAACCTGCCGTAAGTGTGAGGACTGCCTATACAAGGTTTTCCATAGCCCTCTTTACAAACCATCAGAATGACTTTTACACACATTTACAAATAAACTCACAAAAATATATTTGTCTAATAGACAGTAGAAGCCTTCCACATTACCTTGTCTATTTACTTCATTTTGAAGCAGCTCTTCCATTGCCTCTTCTTCTGCAATATCCAATGGAGTGTCTCCTTCACTATTTACAGCTCCTACATGTGCTCCTTGACTAATTAAATACCTGTAAAGAGAAACAAAAATGCTATTGGTTATATAAAACATATGGTGATCAAATTAGACAAGTCAACGCAGTGGAACAATAGCCAAAGCTGTTGAAAAACGTGGACCCCATACTGCAAGCTACATATATATGCAGTTCACAGAATAAAACCGTTTATCCACAAAGCAAAACAACAAAACAAAACATATACTTATGAGTTATTTAACTATGAATTCTTTCGTACAACTATTATTAGTTTACACAGGTACGTATCTTCATTGTACAAAAAAAAAAAAAAAATCATGTGTATACAGATTTGTAAAAACTCCATCAGCAAATGGAAAGCTAACTTGATGAACATAGCAGTCCAATACTTAATTTCTATAAGATTTCAGCTCTCTTAAGGAAACAGACATTCCTGACACTTCAGGTTGCAAAGATAACTTCCAAATGTTTCAGACTCAGGAAGAAAGACAATGGCAGTGGCTTCATATTTGCTTTCAACAGGGCCATGACATTTTCCATGAATAGAATCTAATTGTGGGTGGGGGGAAGGGGGATCATCTTAGATTCAGGTAAATACAATTTAACCTGTTTCTTGCCAGTGAAGCCCCTAGCATCTTTTATACCTCTCCCTGTCTAGTAAGCCTAGACTTGTTTGGTATCCAATATAATTTTCACAGTCTGTATACAGAATTTTTTACAATTTAAACAAAATGTAGGCATGGATATCTAAAAATCAACAACCCAGATCCATTTATATTTATTTCAGGTTTCTGGATAAATCATATTAATGGGCTACAGCAAAAAAAAAAACTAAGAAAAAGCTTAACCAGTTGAAACTTGATTAAGCTAGTTATTTATTCAAACTAGCCTGTAAATTCTGGGGACCCAATAGCTCAATATACCTTTTGACTGATCTCAGATTAGTCTGTAGTGATACTGATATATTTGGTTACAGCCCTAGAGATTTCCATTTATAAAAAAATTCCTAGCTCTTTATGGATTCAGTATTTATAGTATTCAATGTTCAGAGCTCTGAGTAAGACCTCCTTTTACTAGGCATTATACATATCAGAAAGACAGACATTTGTCTGCTGGGACATCTTATAATTTATCACTGAGCCTTGTATCTCTTTAATATAGGCTACATGCACACACAAACTATCCATTTTATGACTGATACATGAAATTGTGCATGCTCTCAAGCACTGTCCCATTACTGCTGACATGTCAGCACTGCAAACCACCAAATTTCATCTGCTGCTAAGATGACTTCATTAAAACTTTTCTAGCTTGATTATTTCCAGGTAGCATTGATTGATTCCAGATCCAGGGCTGGTTTTGCTCATGCTGACTTGATATCACAAGCTTAAACCTTAAGAAAAAGGGGAAAAAAAGATATAGTGTGAACAGGATCTATTATTAAAACTGTTGGAGTGAGGTCAAGAAAGAAGGGGATGACAGTTTTTGAAATTCAACACACACTTATTTGTAGAGCTTTTATAACTCCAAGATCTGACATCATCTGCAACCAATTTTGAGCATTACCAACGCTGATAGAGACAAGCTGCATAATTCTGATGATGTCCTTCCAAAACAAATGTTACCTGATTTAACATTGCAAAACAAAACGAAAAAAAAATCTTCCCTAAAAAAAACAAAAAGAAAGAGGCACTTAATAATTCTAACTAACTGCTTAGATATCAAGTGTACACTATACAGCAAGAACAGTATGCATAAACAAACATTTTTGTTATTAAAGTAAATTATAGATAAAGTAAAATTTTCACAGAGTTAAAGCTACCATACCTTTAATGAAGAACAATCTACCACACATGTCCAAATGTCTTAAAAATGGATTCCAAGCTAGAGTACATACACTTTTGGATTTTGTTAAAAAAATATTCTAAATTTATCAGGACATTAACATTCAAGCACTGTTCTCTACTTTCTGCTCAGTAGTCATCATACACTAAAATTCTCTAATGGGCTTCAAAAAGAACTGAACTCTGCTCCGAACTGTGCCCTGCACCTGCAAGCAGCATTAGAATGGCAATCAAGACTGCTTGTTCCAGAAGAACACAGTCACTTCCTTGATCTACAGCACTTCAAGCTGAATAGGAATTTTAAAAGTAGTATAGCTTCAAAGTTGGGCATCTCTGGCACAAAGCTCGGCATGTATAGCTGTACACAGAATAGTCATTATAGTTCACTATTCTAAATTAAATTAGTAATGTTGATATAGATTTATAGCCCTACAGTCATTTAATCAGTTGTTAGGTTTCTCTACCACTACTGAAATGTCTAAGCTAGTTATCTTCCTAATTATTCAAAGAGCTGAGAGGGGAAATAATTATTCCAAGTGTATTTAGTATACTTATTAACCACTAACATTGACAGGACCATCTAACCAATTTACACAAATCAATTTTATAATAAATTGTCACAACATGACAAGTGTTCCCAATACTAACTACTATAGCTTAGTACACTTAGTATACCAACACCTATGGCATTTCCCAATGTTTGCAGCTCTAGGATCAGCCGTGTTAGTCATCAACAACCATCAGGCTCATCTACAACCCTGTACTTGACCCGTGGGAGTGATCATCCTGGACCGTGAGGGACTGTAGATGATGACTATACTTAGGAAATACTTCACACTACGATACTTCATTCCTACATGCATGTTTTCGACAAATAACAAAGTTAAATTACTGTGAGAACTCCTATAAGTACATAATTAGATTTCAATCTATATTAAAAAATTCTCACTGCCACAACAATGTCCATGCTTAAGACAACATTGTATTGAGATGATGCTGTTAAAGAAACAATAAGTTTTATTTAATTTTATCTTTCAAAGACTAATTACAATTTTAGAATCCTCTTAGCACAGTTTAGCTGTCCATAAAAAAAAATAACGTCAAAGATGACAAGTGCGGTGTTATTTTGTTATGCTACATGCAAAGTTGCCATGAAAATTATAACCACAAGCAAGAAGATGTTATTTGACCTAAATTAAATCCAGTGAAGCCAATATTGGGTGAACATTTGGAATCATACCATGGTAGCTGTGCTTCCCCAAAGAAATGATACAAACTGTGGCTTCTAATAATATGGTCCAAGAGGTCTGCTTTCAGTCAGTTCCAAATCAGTGGAAAAACATCCAACATATAATGGAATAGTTAATGGAAGTATTAAAGCAAGCCTTTATAGGGTTCTTGTTGTTGTAAAACATTTCAAAGCCTTTGGACAAATCACACTAAAACAAAAAACCCAACAATTTTTTCTCCTTGAGGTTGATGTATGGTTTGCTGCATATAACCAACTAGCAAGGTATAATACTCCCAGGAAAAAAAACTGAATGTGCAAATCTTTTAATATATTAACTGAGGTTACAAAATTTAATAACAAAAAGAATTCAAGCAAGTATTGTGTGCATATATACATATTGTATATACTGCACTTATTTGAAACCATTTACATGAATCCCCCCTCCACCCCCAAACAACAATTTGAATACTGGCCCAGGTCAGGCAGCTATAGCTGCTGCTGCAGTCCAGGCCCAGGGCCAGAGACAGAGCTACAACTACAGCCTGTCCCAGGTAAGGGCCAGAGTTGTTGCTGCAGGGAGGCTTGCGGTGGTTCCTGCAGCGAAGGAGGGAGTGTGGGGGAACAACAACACGCAGGAGAGAGACAAAGGAGAGCAGGCGGCAACAAGGGAACTGCTGGAGCTACAGCCCCAACCTGAGCCTGGAGCTGCAGCCTGGCCAGCACCAGGGCCACTGCATGCTCAGTGACCTGGGCTGGAACCAGTGCCAGAAGCAGAGCTGCTACCTAGCACAGGCAACAGCAGCTTGGGGAAGTGGGGGAGGGAGGGTGGGAAGGGAGAGCATGCAAGTAGCAAGGAGGACAGCAAGGGAAGGCAGGCACTGGGGTGCTGATGGCAAGTGGCAGGAGGACAGGCACAGGGTGTAAGGGGCAAGGGTCAGGCTACCTGCCCTCCCTCTTCTCCCATTTGCTTTACCTTCCTGTCACTGCTTTCCCCACAGTAGTAGCAGAGAAGGGCAGGAAGCTGGACAGTCACCTTAAATTAGCAACTATTTTATAATTTTCAATGTACAGAAACTAGTTATGGGGTAGGGGTCATAGAGGTATCTTAAATTTGAATTCATCTTGGATTCAGGTAAATATGATATAAATGCACAGCATCCTGGACCTTGCCAACTCTAGTCTTCAAAACCAAAAATTTCAGGGTTCATTTTCAAACCTGAAGTACTGTTTTCTACACAAGCTTTTGAAACTGAAAATTGTACATCCAAAGAAATGCAAGTGCAATGCCACGGGTCCGGAGACATGTCTGATATAAAAAGGAAAATAAACCCTCAGTGTTGTGTCCAAACATTTTTAAGACAGGCATCACATGGCTTGGGCAAGACTGGAAGAACAAGTTTATCTTGAAATACCAATGTTGTGTGAAGGTAAAGACCCCTCTGTTTGTTACTTGCATATTTTAAGAAACTGCTCTCCATGGCTTTCAACTACTGAATGCAAAATTTAGAAGAAAAATAAGCAAGCTTCTCCCCTTTTACATTATTCAGTGCAATTTTGACTCCCTGCCTGCACTTAAATAGGCAAAGCATTTTAAAGCCTATTTGGATTTTTTTTAGAAGGCAAATTTGCCTCAAAGACAAAGCACTGACATTCAAGCCAAATAGTTTTTGTTGAGGCCAGGACCCAACAACTTGCAAGCCCTAAGTTCTAATTCAGGGTTTGGTCTGGAGGGTTTGATCCAAGAACTTCAACAGAGGCTGACAGAATGATAACACTGTGCTTGCTACCTGTAAATCATACTAGACCATAGTTTCTCAACAACCTGTGAAAGAAAGGGGCTTGCTTTCCAAAGACAATTAAAATATGTGAACTAAAGTCTGACAAAGAATAACATCTTCAGAATCTGGCAACATGCTCTAACTCTAACCCACTTGAGCTAGGGATAGACTTTACACAAAAACTGGTTTAAGTGAGCAGAAACTGGCTTAAAGCTGTAACAGAACAGACATTCAGTGCACAAAAACTAGTTTGAAAATGACTGAAACCAATTTAAGATAAACCTGGTTAAACGTAGTATCAGATTTAACCGATCCAGGTCAAACCAGTTTATGCAATGTCTGTCCCAGACCCCTTGCTGGTTTAAGATAAGCCAAACTCCCCCAGCATCCCAGCATGCTCTCTGGGCGGGGCTCTCTTCTCCACAGCAGGACTGCCCCTCCCCTCTGCTCCCTGGCTGGAGCTCTGGCAGAGACTGCAGGCACCTGCCTGGCTTCTCCCTGATGACCAGGGATTATTCCCCCAGCTCCCCTGCTTTACACAGACACCTCTCAGCATTAGCTAGCAGATCACATGCTAGCTACAATCTGTGCCCTGGGAGAAGACAAAAGCAGACAGGCTTTTTGGAGCTAATCAATAGGTAGCTGGTAATGTCCTTCCTTGGAAAAGCTGTTTAAGAAGAGCTTGAAATAATGGAGAGAGGTTTTGTTTTCTTAATGGGTTGATAAACACTGAGTTGGGGTGATAAACATTCCCTGCTGGGATAGGGGGTCAGGGGGGATATCAGAGTGTCCTGCTGGGGCCTGGCCATGTCCCCCATTCCCCCCCCCCCCGCAGTTCAGTACTGTGGAAGGGAAGCGAGGGGCTGTTCTAGCACCCACCAGCTTCTAGCCTGAGCCACTGCAGGCAAGTGCCTGAATTTTTTCAGTCCAGAGGGGATGTCCACATGGTTACAATGTGGTTTAGCCTAGCCAGGTTAGATTAACTTGCAAAGATTAAATCAATTCAGGTTCAGGCTTTTTGAATGCGTGTCCCTACCCTTCAAGTATAAAAAATGTTCCACAATGAGACTCTGCTTCAATACAGACTTTCTGGGACCAAGTCTGCAAAACTATTAAGGAGACTGGCGATTGCTACCTGTTGATCCTAACAGTAGAACAGAGGATAGAAGAAAGCTCCATCCAACAGGAGAAAGAACTGGTTGTTCAAATATTTCACAGACCTGAAATGCACTCTACCAGAAAATCTGGTCCATGTTTTCATAAGTGAAATAAAGAAGTTAACCATATGCAATGGTTAGCATTTTGTAGCAATATTAAAGCTCAGGGGATGCCCCCTTCTTGGAAAGTCTTTAGTTCAAGCACACACTTTCGGGCTTCCACATGTAAATTTAGAATATGCATTTTTTTTTCCTTACTGAGGTAGCCTATATGGTCAATGTGCCATGTTAAAGCAATTACAGGTATGTTAATTTAGAACTAACTTTATAAAGGTAGGGCAAATTTAATACTTAACACTATACTACTATTTGAGTGCAAAAAAGTATCTTTAAATAAGGGTCACATACTTTTAAGTGTACTCAAAAGAGCTTAACTAATTTAGTGACATTCTTAAAGATGCACCCTTGGGACAGAGGCTACTACCACGCAAGTAACTCAGCTCAAAATTAATTCTGTGGGGAGAGTTATCACCAGGAGGTGACATGAATGCTAAGACCAGAAGAGCTTTCATTATTTTCAGGACAGTTGAGATATCAGTTACTAACTCAGGAACCAATTAGTCAGCTGCTTAGCTCTCAAGATTTAAGAGGAAATGACAGTTTCAAATCATCCCAAGACTCTGATACTAACTAAATCTTTCAGAACCATAAAGCCACGATTCCATGCAAATAAAACCTCATTGGTTCACCCTTAGAAGATGCTTTACAAATCCTTTATTAACAAAACAAAATAACCTGGGATTTATACCCAAGCACTTCAGCGCGCATACACCCTGTGCTCCATTAAACTACTCAAGATTCTCAGATTTTAGAAGTTTTTTTGTTTTTTGTTTTTTTTACTCATTTGCTATTTCTTGGCTTTCTGGCTTTATAAAAATAAATTCAAGGCAAAAAAAGTAACCACCTGCTTGTGAAATTTTTTTAGGTCCCTTAAATACTTCTCTGAGAGAGATACCTTTTGAAATAATCTAATGATGGGGGTTAGGAAGGAACAAGGAGAGGGGAGAGTCAATATGCTCCACGATCAATTTCAGATTGATCATATGCACAATAGATTTAAAGATAATGAAATTGTATTATACAACAGGTCCTTCTAAATGCATAACCTTTACATATTACAATATACTTTATCAGGCCTAACTGAAAAAAAAGAGAGCCGGAATATGAAAGTACCAGACAGATGATTTAAGAGATCTAATGAGCATGGCAAAATTCCTCCTGCCCCGGAAAAGTGAAATTGGCAGGTCCTGAGCTGCTGCCAAGCAACATGCAGACAGTGGCAGCTTTAACACTAACAGCCCTGAGGGATCTCTACCTGCACTGCCCCAGTTTGGTAACAATCTGCCTATTAGTTGCAACTAAAACTTTCCTCGTTCCTGGCTTCTATGCATTCTGCAATTAATTGTTTCTTGCAGCACATCTCAACTAAATTATGGTGGGCTTGTATCTGCTTAGATAAAAGAACCTGTCAGGAGTAAAATGTGTAATGCTCATCTAGTACACAACTGTGGGGAAAAAAACACTAGTGAGATATCAGCAAGCCAAATCCATAACACATTCTCAATTCAGGAATTTTTTTCAAGATTTATTTTTTAGAAGATCTTATGCAACTACAAACATTAACATTGTAGAGTCAAATAAAGACTGACACAAATACAGAACCCTATAAAAACCTTTTAATTCACTTTTCAGAGTAGAGCCACAATTAAGCCCTAACCCTTCATTTTTTTCTCACTGCTGAGTGACTACATGTATGTGGCAACTCCCAAAGCTACATTTTATTGCAAACTCAGGAAGGTGTCTTCATGTTCACTTGTGTACATTGATGTAAAACTGAACTACCACTAGATTTGAATAGCCATATTCTACCTAAGAATGGTGCAGTCTTTTAGCAGCTACATCCTACCTGAATAAAGTTGACTGGGTTTCTTAGAAAAACTAGAAGATAAGATTTCCAGGAATGTGTTCTTGCCAGATGAAGACAGCAGGCACTTGCAATTAAATCAGTGATGATCAAAGCAAGAGAACATTACATTGTGTACCTTGTTGATCTTTGTTGAAAAAACAAACAAACAAAAAGAAGAGTGGCCAAGTATAAAATGGTTAAGGAAAGGGTTCGAGTCAATCAAAGAAAATAAAAAGCTATGAAGTATACTTCTTTAGTCTTTTAAAGTTGCCAGAATATGGTAGGAAATTTCCATTGCATACTCTGTTCCTCAGAATGCTCCTCCAGAGAGCAGCTCTCTGTTTCTCCTGCAGGAGACTGTAGGAATTCTGCTGCAAAAGACACCTTGAACAGGGCCTGTTTGGCTCTGAACTAACAAATCCACAGGCTGTGCTTGTATAAACTCCAAGATAATCAACAGTTTGTAAAGAGGAAAAAGATATCCTACCTCGTCTCCTAGGTGAAAACCACCTTCTGCAGAATCTAAATAATTTTATTGGTTTACGATTCCCTTATGATTAAAAGCTATTTTCCAAAAGGTGAAACACTATTACAGGTAACTCTGATACATGTGCACAGACATCTTCTGTTTCTGCTGCTGCTGACAAGTTACCCAAATCCAAATGACAGCTGACAAAAATGTCAGCTCTCAGTGCTGCTATATTATACACAGTCACAGAGGAAACAACACAGTTTACAATATTTAATAATGTTACTTTGGAAAGCTGTAAACCAAGGCAAGAAATAGGCTCCAGAGACACTCATTAGCAGATGGCCATCTAAAAATTGAGGGTACAGTGGATGGTATTGAGGATGGTACAGCGTAGCAGAAATTCCTCCCAGCAGGAACCTCGAGGGTACAGAGATGCACAGTAGCTGAAAACCTATAAATCCTACAGTAGTCTAAATAAAGGACAAAGGCAGGGGAAATGGGACAGAAGGAAAAATAGCAGCCAGGCACATAAAATACAGTTCTAACTGCAAGAAAGAAAAGTGGATTGGAACCAAGTAATTCCAGGACAGCTGAAATTCAAGCACCTAAAAGGGAAGCAGGAAGGAAAGAAGAGAAACAAGATTTTTAAACACTAAAATCAAATATAAAAAAATTAAACTGTATAAATGTTTTATTCCTTTATACTGCAGGAATTGTGGCACTGGCTTTAACAAGATATGGGAACACAGGTGGCTCTACCCTTGCTAGTTGGTATGGTAATTTTTCTAATCTAATCTTTTCTAACTTAATGCTTTCAAAGATAGAAAGGTGTTAGTTCTCAGAGGACAGATGAGAGAGATTGGGAGTTTCTGGATTAGTGTATTTCTGAAAGCTGTCAATCCTCAAAACGTGCTAAGAAAGCTTTCAGAAATGAAACTCCGCTTTTAAAGTCACATACCCTCATAATATGCATTTTCAAACATTTGAACACTCTTTGCTAGAGACCACATATAATAAGTTTGAGATGAAAAATATACTTTGCTTGGCAGCTCCTAAAGCTCTACCCACAACCCCATTTCAACAATTTAAGATTATTTTTAGTACTCTAAGTTACCAGGTTTGCAAATCACTGCATGTAAACAGTAATAAGATTTATGAAAACATTGAGCTTACTTTTTTTAAAGAAACAATGAATAAAATAATCAAATCTCTATATCTAGCATAGATTTTCCAGTGAGCTCTTTCATACTGCCCAAGATTTTCAACCTCATTTAGAAGAATCAGAATGATTGTTCCTGCCTATCTACCCAGGAAAGACCTCTTGAAAAGTATATTTCTTTCAAGAAAAACTCTAGCTACCTATTGAAGAAGTATTTAGTAAAGACCACAACATGTGAAACCATCAAGATACTGGCCAAACTCTTCTTTTTCATGTATGTCATCCTTATTGTATCCCTGCTCTATATAACACTGTCTGCACTTTAAATACTAACACACTTCTGTAATACCACATCTCTATTGCATCCACCAAACTCATCATTATGCATCAGCAAATGCACCATACAAATCCATTTTGGCAAAATCTGGGCAGCTTTTTAAATTAACTCAGAAAGCGATAGTAAGGATATACACTTAGAAAGCCCCACCTGCATTTTAAATGATGCACTATGAGATACCTTACTTGAGACGGAGCTGACAGACAAGAGAACTGGCCGCACATGTTATATGATTATCGGCAGAAGGTCTAGCACATACTGCAAAACAGTATAAAACTTGTCACAATGTAATAACTATGCAATGACTTGAAGGAAACAGTAATGGAGATGCACTATTAGGATGCAGTTACTAATTTCATATTAAACACCTAAAAGGTATACAAAACACTATAATGCTTGGTTCCAAAATGATACCTTTTATTAGACCAACTGGGAAATCACAAGAGAGTTGTCCTTTTCTGCAAGCTTTTTTTTTTTTTTTTGGCAGAAAAAGGACAACTCTCTTGCGATTTCCCAGTTGGTCTAATAAAAGGTATCATTTTGGAACCAAGAATTCTACTGTTTTGTATGCCTTCTGGTCTCAGACCAACACAGCTACCAAGTACACAAACCTTGCATTTGGACAGAGACCACGTTACTAACCCAGAGACCCAAGTTACAGTATGGATAAGCCAAAAATATTAGGCACTTTAAAGCAAGGACCCCATCACCTTTCTTGCCTCTAAAATATACTGAATTTTATCATTTCTAATTCTGAATAAGGTAATAGATGTGCAGTGTGGATGTAATTGAAACTAATGCCCCTACAATCTTAAAAATAAAGCTTCAATTTAGAATGAACAGGTAGGGCCCTTAGAAGTGCCAGTGTGGCCTACTTACCAAGTATTGGCTCAATCCAAACCCTGCTTGCTGGTGTGTAGCACTGCTCTCCAGTACTTCCAGTCATACCTAGAAAATAGGAGTCAATCGGTGGTGATAGACAGTTGTGTATCATCACCAAGGGGTCTGAAGTACGGTGTTCCTTAAAAATCTATCCTGCTTCCCATGCTATTCAGCCTATCTACAGTACAAAGCTCCTTCGCTACTGCATCATCTGTATCAATCTAGCTGTGCATCTTTAGTAAAGTCAGCAACACTTCCAAGCAGCAGGCCAAAAAAGGAGGCAGGCAGGTTGCTGACTTGTGTCCTAAAACAACAGTTCAGTAACACTGCATACCATATGCAAAGCAGACACACCTATTAAAATAGTCCTCCTCCTGCTTAAAAAAAAAAAAAAAAAAGAAAAAGAGAGATACTAATAAACTGGCAGAATTTTTGACACGCACATTGAAGCTACCTTTCTCACCCTGAAGTTTTCCACTGAGATCATCACTCCATGAACAAAACAGCTATGTGTTTAGCTAGATCAGTTAGGCTGACCATTAGGTAAAACGGACACTGCGCCCAACAAATACAGACATGAAGGATTTGAGATCAACGCTTTCCTCTCACTTGAAAACCTACTGAAAGCCAAATCTCTAGTAAATAAGTGACAACCTCATTCTGGCTAATACTGTACAATTTTCAAGAAATGTTTAAGTGCAGCCTCAAATAGGATGCACTGGAATACCCCAATCTGGGGGAAAATACAAAGATAGTAGTTTGAAACAACTTCACAAACTTTACCATATCCACTCTATCATCTCTACAACCTGAAGCAACCAAGGGCACAAGACCTGAACAGTACAAACTAGATAAAAGCATGACAGATTCCCTCAAAGGGATAGTTGGTGCTTCTGCTACTTATCTTTTCTTAACTTATCAATAGAATCTTATGAGAGTGCTTCCACTACTTGGCAGTCAATCAAACTGTAAATCCAGATTGCACACTAAGGAAGCTGATCATCTGCACAGATCAACATGATAAAAAAGCTCAGGATCAGCAGCAACCCAAGTAATTTGGTGAGTGTTCCATCTTTCTGAGGAAGTTCATACATATATCAATCAACAGCTATGACAGCCAGTGTGTCTCAAAACACGAACTGTCAACCAATACGAATCGCAACTCCCTTAAAGAAGCATCTCAAAATACAATTCAGTTTTATCCTTGCAAGAGTCTACAGAAGAGGTTAAACCACGTCAAGAGCAGAAACTGGATAAAGTTTCTCTCAGTGCTATATTTCAATCATTTTTCGTCAAAAGAAAAAATCACAAGCAGTGATATTTCTGTGGTGCTCTCTACTCCATGCTCTAACCCCAAATCTATCCCCCAGTGGTCAAGGATCCTACATAGTGCACGGCTGCCTTATGAACAGATTAGGTTATAGTCTTTCTTAAACAAAATGAGAGAGACTAGAAATGGGTGAACTGTCACCATTATCCATTTCCTTCGAATGACCTTTTCACAGCTAGGTCTCAAGGCTTGTACTACACAATTAGGATGTCAAAAACCAGACAAATCAATCATTTCCTCTCTGATGCTTGGTGTTGCTTTGACTTTAAAAATCTCTTCCCTCTGGTCATTTCTTCAATTGATCTTCCTTCAAGTCCTCTCATTCTATGTCCTCCAGAAGCTATTCTTTTCTCTTCTCATTTTATACTTTCTATTGTGATCTCTGCTCAACTACCATATTACTCTGATGAAACATTCATCACGAAACTTCTCCATTCAATGCAGCCTACCAGATATTTTATGCCACACCATAAATTTGAACATACCTTTCATAAAACTGAATTTCTGATCATCCTTGTATGACCTACATTCTCTTTTCTGTTACTATGAACAGTCTTTTCCCCCCCGTCACTCAGACTTGTAACTGAAAATCAGGCTAAAGGATCTGGAAACAAGCTATAATTTTTTTGATTAATGTTCCATTCATCTGTTGCCCACATTATGATTATGAAGAGTTAACTCAAAAAGAGGTTAGACAGGGTAGCAAGTAAGCAGATAAAAGTTTTAGATAGCTAAATCAACTATATTTGAACACCAGTGCAGAAAATGCATCTGCTTTGACTTCTATTTCCAAAACAGAGACAGCAAGTCAAACCAGTTTGATCAGAGGCAGGGACAGAGGCAGCATGGAGTTTTATTAAAAAAAAAAAAGAGACTTGCTTCCTAAAAGGTGGAGACTGCTGAAAATCAGACTGATGAGCAAGAAAGATATAAATATCTAAAATTGGCTTTTAGGGTGACGAAAAACTGCTCTTGCAATTAGTCTCTTGGCTCTGAAAAGGCTATTTGGGTCACTACAGTCACTACTCTCCAAGGCTCTGAACAGGAAGATTTGTAGGACCTGAATTCAGTCATGACTGAGTAAGTGTGAGAACCCAGTATAAACAGAAGAATCATTAAACTGCAGTTCAGAATAGGTGATGGCAAGAAAGAAGCAATCAGACACATCTAATGATATAGATCTACTGCAACTTACCCAACACAGAAGCTACACCCTTTTAGTACTACCAAATTTAACATTTCTTTCATATCCTTTTCTAAGGTCCAGTCTTTCTTTTCTGTCCATAGAGCTAAGCAACATTCAGAGACTAACCTCCATCTCCTTATCTCTCATCTATGATGTCCATACAACCTCATCACTCTCCAGTTTCCCTAGTATCCAATGTGGCAAGAGGAACCTGTCTGTACAACTTACAAGTTCTGCTTGACACTATGAAATCATCAGTAAGAAAACTGCCTTACCACTGAACACCATTGTGCCGTATAGTTATGCAAGGATTTGAAGTGGTAATTTTGGCAATACTGAGGATAACCTACCTGCAAATGCAGGAGACAGGACCTGATGGTCCAGGAGGCCCCTTCCAGGCCTATGTTTCTCATATTCAAGTGTACGGCTACACTGAGAAAAAGTCAACCTTAGCCACCCACTGACTCAATTTTTCCCATGACTAGTTCCAGTTTTCTTCCTCATCATCAAGCTGACAGCTGATGGATAGCTGATGACTGTTTCAAAAACAAACACTGAAATATTTGATTTTATAGCAGTCTTCACATACACTATGTCACCTGAGGCTCTGCTCTGTATATTAAGTTCGTGCTATAATGCCCTTTGCGTACTACCATAGTTTTAGGTGTTTTATATGCTTCTTCAATTAATCATTCTTCCCCCCCCCCCCGTGGCATTTAACTGTTAAATATAATCTTGTTAACTCAAGCAATGAATTAACATTTTTATTTTTGGAAATGGTTTTAATGATTACCATATTTAACCAAATCCAAGTCAACTTTGAATTAAAGACAACCCTCCTCCCCTCATAATTAGACTCTATATGTGGGAAATTATAAATGTATTATGATTTTCCATGTAGGGAATCTAATTAATTGAAGATCATCTTGAATCCCTTCACCCCCCACTGCTGTTGCGGGAAAACTACTGATGGGGTGGGGGAGGAAGAAATCAAACTGTTGCCTCTTGTTCTCCTGTGCTTGTACCCTTCTCCCCTATGCCTGTCCCTGGCACCATGTGCCCCCTTACCACCTACAACACCATGCATTGGCCTGGCTTCCCACTCCCTGCCTTCCCTACCCCTAGTTCCCTTCTGCAGCCTGGCCCCAAACCCCTTGGCCCCTTCTGTTTGCCCTGCCCTCCAACCCCTGCCCCCCACAGACTTACTTGTATCCAGCTGCTGGGTCTGCTCCCACCACCCTACCCAGCCAAGTGCACAAGGCACAACCCCTGCCTCCAATCACCCCAATCAGCTCCTTGCAGACCGGAAGGCTGCCAACCTGCAAGAAGAAACCCACAGTTTTCTTCTCCAAAGAGGAAGATCCACATTTTTCTGCAGCAGAAAGAAAACCTGCATCCCTTGTAAACTTGCATGCTACTAGGGCAAGTTAGGAAATGCAAGACATATCGTAACCCTACCTCTATTCCTGTGCCTGCCTCAACACCCCTACTCCCCACTGTAGCCTGCTTCACCCCACACTTCCTCATTCCCTGAACATACCCCCTTAACCTTCAGCTACAGCTCTGCTCCTTTACAGCAGTCAGAAACAGTAGTGGCCCCCACTTAGCTGGGCCAGGGAGAAGCAGCATCAGCTCCCAGCCAGGCCTGGTTGGGACTGGAGGACCCAGGACAGATGGTAAGGTGAGGAGGCAGCTGAGGGAGGGGAGCACGGGATGGAATTGGGGGGAAGGAGGCAGGCAAGCAGAGGCACAGCGGGGGCAAGGATCGCTCATTTCCCTGGACAACATCTGTCCAAACTTCCTTGGACATTTTTTTTTAAAAAGCAGACAAGACTCCAGAAAAACCTGCAGCCAAGACCCCTGAGAAGACTCCAGCCAAGAGCCTTTCAAAAAGTCTAGCAAAGTCACCTCAAAGAAGTCCTTCCAAATCAATGATTGCTATTTACAATATAAATACATTAAGGTAGCTATATTACTCATCTATAATTGATCAAGTACAAAATTCTGGGGTATTTTTGGTGAAAACAGGGTATCTGGACTTGGTTCAGGAACCAATCCCCCATTTATAACATTGTTTCTTATGAGAAAGTTGGTTCCGAGTTACAACGTTTTGACTTAAGACATGGTTTTCACGAACCAATTGTGTCGTAAGTCTGGGGACTGCCTGTACTAGAATCCCTCAGCTCCCTCCCCCTTCCTGACTGGAAGCAAAAAACCTCATCTTGGATTCAACTAAATATGGTACATACATACCTTCTACACAGATGGGTACAGGAGAGCACTTTATTATTAAAACGAATAATCTAATTTCTGTATTTCATCATACAAATTTAATCTATGCACTGACAACTATGCATGGTACTAGATCAGTCCATGAGAAAGCATATTTTTATCACAAACACTAATTTTTGCAACATCAAAGAACCTACTGCCATTTTGCAAAGTTTGGTTTACATCAGTCCCAGTGCTATATAAAGCATAGAAAAATAAATAGATTAAATGTTTTAAAAACTGGTCTTATTAAATGCCATCTTGTGCTATTTTGCCCTCTCTCTGGATTTCAATTTAAGATACACAAGGAGAAAGAATCTGCTGGCTGCAGAAGCCTCTCTAGACTTTAAATGATGTCTTGCTGAAACCCTCATCACATTCTACTTACAAAGATTTGTTAATACCCACACAGACAGTTTTACAGGATTCATTAGTGCTTTATTAAAATGTAAATTTAAAGTTAATGAATTACTTGAAAAGGTACATGAAGTTTCTTGCTTACAATTATAAGTCACCACATACAGGACACTTGAGAAAATTAAAAAAATGAAATGCTAAGCAAAGTACCTGTGGATACTTTCTATTCCTCTCTGTTCCATCCATCCACTGCTTACCACCACACACCTTAAACTTAATTCTATCACTAAAAGGTACACAATTTCTAATATGGCCTTCCTTGACACTAAGTTACAACCAATAAGGCAAAATAGTGAAATGTTAGGATAGTTTTATAAAACAGGAACATGCAGAAGAAACAACAGAAGACCATCATGTTTCTTCCTGTTTTCTATCATGCAAGACCCTTTTCAGTTCTCCAATTCCAGCTTTCCATAACAAGTTGTGTATACTTAGACACCTTTTAAGAATTCCCATTTTAAATACATACTTGGGATGACTTTAATTCACGCTGTAGCCATGAATTATGAAACAGTATTACTTTTTAGGCTGTTACCTTAAAACATACAGTTATTTAATGAATGCCTGGACAACTAAGCCAAGCTAAACATCCAAGGACTTAAAAAGCTGTAGAATTTCCTAGCTGGAGGTCTTAACTGGCACATGGAAGCCTCTTTTTACTAATTCACCTTTCATGGCATTTTCAGACTGTGTGGACCAGTGGAAGAGATGGAGAATACAACCAATGCTTCTCTCCCAAACTAAGGAACCAAGTACCACTCATCTTAGAAGTTGGTACTACACACTGAAAGGTTTGAAGGTCAAGAGGTACATTTTATGCCCACATCAATCCGTATGTCAAAACTATCATGTGTCACAAGCCTATGAAGGCTGTTCAAATGTCTGCGTAGTAAGTTTTAAAGTGTATTACAGAAGCTTTGTAACAGTTCTGAGCTCTGCTTGCCAGCAATTTCCCTGCCAGTTTCCTCCTACCCCCACATACCAAATGTAACAGCTACATGGAAATGGAAGAGCACAAGAAACTGGCAGGGGAGCTCCCATGACAAGTGTAGCTCTGATCCTGAGCCAGCCCTTGGTTTTAGCAGATTTTGTGGCTCACCACCTCTTCAGTAAGAAACCATGGGAAAGTTCATTGGCCAGAACTGCCACCAGCTGCCATTCCAAGCCAGGGAGAAACAAGAAAGAATAGATGTGGGAATTATAGGCATTTGTACACAGATGTGACATTTAAATGCTTATATAACAGAAAACCTAGAAAATGTGAACCCATTAAAAGTTCTCTTGCAAAACAGTATGTTGCTATCTTTAACAAGATTTAATAAAAAAACCAACAGCACAAGCTGTTTCACACTAAATGCAAGATTTACATCGTAAAGAAGTGACAAAGATGAAATACTGACCTTGACACACTAGTCTGGATATACAGGTCTTAAATCATCACTACAAAAAACAGAGCCATTGTATTTCTCAACTCTTTCTTATGACCATTTAAAATTACTCCTAAATTCACTCTTTCCAAAACTGTAACTCACTTCTCAGAAACAACCACCACCACCAAATTTAATGCTAGTAACAAAGCATAAAAGGATCCAATCTAGGATTCTCCCAGGACGTTTGTAATCTCACTGGAGCAGGTAGAAGGTCCACAATCAAGAGCCAATGTAGACTGTAGCAGAATAGGACCAAATTCCAAATATCTGCAGAGGCATTATTTTATTCTTATTCCCCATAAGCCACAATTGTACCTTGTTGCTGAAAATACTTGACAAAGGCAAATTACTCAAGAGATGAATTTTTCCCTCTCATTGTAAAGTCTTGGAACTCAGCTCAAGGGGCTCAACGGACACTCAGTCACTCAGGTGCATAGATTCATTGATGTAGGGTCAGAAGGGACCTTGTAGATTTTCTAGTCCAACCCCCTGCTGTGGGCAGGAGAGAAAACTGGGCTTAAGTGACCCCAGCTAGGTAAATACTGGGCCTCCTCTTAAAGGCCCCCAGGGTAGGAGCCAGCACCACTTCCCCCGGAAATTGGTTCCAGATCCTAGCCATCCTGACTGTTGTAGTGTCTTCTAATGTCCAGTCTAAACCTACTCTCTAACAACTTATGGCCATTATTCCTTGTTACTCCGGGAGGTGCTCAGGGGAACAAGGTCTCTCCCAAACCCCGCTGGTCCCCTCTAGTAAGTTTATAGATGGCCACCAGGTCCCCCCTCAGCCTTCTCTTGCAAAGGCTGAACAGGTTAAGGTCCCATAGCTTCTCTTCATAGGGTCTGTCCTGCTGTCCCCGGATCATGCGAGTGGCCCTCCTTTGGACCCTCTCAATGCTGTCCACATCCCTCCTGAAGTGCAGCACCCAGAACCGGACACAGTACTCCAGCTGCGGCCTGACCAGTGTCTCACAGAGGAGGAGGATCACCTCCTTGGCCCTGCTTTTGATGCATCCGTGGATTCACGACAAGGTACAGTTAACCCTACTGATCAATAATGACTCCAAGAGCTCTTTCTGCCACCATGCTTTCGAGAAGGGAGTTCCCCAGACTATAGGTATGCTGCTGGTTCCTACTGCCTAGGTGCAGCAACCTGCACTTGTCAGTATTGAATCCCATCCTATTTTCATTTGCCCACCCCTGTAACTTGTGCAGGTCCTGCTGCAATCTGTCCTTCCCTTCTAGCGTGCCCACCACACCCCAAATCTTGGTGTCGCCTGCGAATTTAAACAGGCTGCTCTTCGCCCCATCATCCAAGTTGCTAATAAAGAAATTGAACTGTGTGGGACCAAGGATCGAGCCCTGGGGGACCCCACTGCCCACTTCCCTCCAGGTTGAATATGACCCATCCACCACTACTCTGAGTATGACCCCTCAGCCAATTTGCAATCCATCTGACTGTGAAGGCAGCAATGCTAGAGTCACCTAGCTTTTTAATGAGAATGGGGTGGGAGACGGTGTCAAAGGCCTTCCTGAAGTCCAGAAAGACTACATCCACTGCGATACCTGCGTTCAGTGATTCTGTGACCTGATCGTAGAAGGCAATCAGGTTGGTCCAACAGGACCTGCCCTTAATGAAACCACGCTGGTTGCCCTTGAGCATCATCCCCGCTGCTGACCCATCACAGATAATCCTTGATAATCTTCTCAAAGAGCTTCCCCAGGATTGAAGTAAGACTAATGGGACTATAGTTGCCCAGGTCCTCCCTCTTCCCTTTTTTAAAGATGGGAACCACATGGGCCTTCTTCCAGTTGTCCAGCACCTGGCCAGAGCACCACAAGTAAAGCCATGCCAGGGACCCCGCAATAACCCCTGCCAATTCCCTCAACACCCTGGGGTGGAGAGCATCTGGACCCAATTTAAACACATCCAGCCCCTGCAGAAGTTCTCTAACCCGGTCCTCCCTGACCCTAGGCTTGGCCGAGTTTCTCCCAAGTCCATCCTGAATCTCGGTAGGGGAGTCCCAGTCCCTGCACAAGAAAAGAGGCAAAAAAATTGTTAAAGAGGTCTGCTTTCTCCTCTGGTGCAACCACCAGATTGCCAAAAATATCCTGCAGGGGCCCCACATTATCTGGGGCCTTCTCCATTCTCCCTACGTATTTAAAAAAGGACTTTTTGTTATCCTTGATCCTAGTCCTAGCTCTGTATCTGCCTTAGCCTTCCTAACATGTCTCTAAGATGTCTTTCTACCTGCTGCACAAAGAGTTTGAAACCAACTTCAGCAGCTCATCTTTACCCCTCATGGGATGAAATCACAAAGACCAAAGTGCAATTGGAGTTGCAGCTAGTAAGGATGTGAAGAGTAACAAGAAGGGCTTCTACAAGTATGTTAGCAACAAGAGGTCAATCAGGAAAAGTGTAGGTCCCATACTAAATGGGGGAAGCAGCCTAGTGGCAGATGATGCACAAGAGCCTGAAGTATTCAATGCCTTTTTCACCTCAGTCTTCACAGGCAAGGTCAGCTCCTAGACTATTGTACCTGGCAGCGCAGTTTGGGGAGGAGGTAACCAGCCAACAGTAGCAAAAGAACAGGTTAAGGACTATTTAGAAAAGTTGGATGTGTACAAGTCCATGGAGCCAGATGCAATGCACCTAAGTGTGCTGAGGGACTTAGCTAATACGATTGCAGAGCTGCTGGCCATCATCTTTGAAAATTCCCTGACGATTAGAAAAGGGCAAATAGTGCCCATTTTGAAGAAAGGGAAAAAGAAGGAGGATCCAGGGAACTACAAACAGGTCAGCCTCCCTTCAGTCCCTGGAAAAAGTCATTGAGCAGCTCCTCAAGGAATCCATTTCCAAGCATTTGAAGGAGAAGGTGACTAGTAACAGTCAGCATGGATTCATCAAGAGCAAGTCATGTATGACCAACCTGATTGCCTCCTATGATGAAATGACTGTCTCTGTGGACACAGGAAAAGCAGTAGACATGATATACCTTGACTTCAGCATGGCTTTTGATACGGGTCTCCCACAACATTCTTACAAGTAAGCTAAGGAAGTATGGACTGGATAAATGGACCATAAGGTGG
Organism: Crocodylus porosus; assembly: GCF_001723895.1. NCBI lineage: Eukaryota > Metazoa > Chordata > Crocodylia > Crocodylidae > Crocodylus > Crocodylus porosus. The sequence continues at coordinate 72,587,298 of NW_017728931.1, read as the reverse complement.
ATAGAAAACTGACTAGACTGTCGAGCTCAGCGTATAGTGACCAATGGCTCAAAGTCTAGTTGGCAGCTGGTACCAAGTGGAGTGCCCCAGAGGTTGGTCCTGGGGCCAGTTTTGTTCAGTATCTTCACCAACAACCTGGAAGATGGGATAGACTACAAGTTTGCAGATGACACCAAGCTGGGGGGAGCAGCAGATACACTGGGGGGTAGGAGTGGACCAAAAAATAATCTAATAAAGTTCAATAAGTAGAAGTGCAAAGTGCTGCACTTAAGACAAAACACCTCCATGTACACCACAGTGCAGGCTGGGGATCCATTGCCTAAGGACCAGCTCTGCACAGAGACCTAGGGGTTACAGTGGAAAATAAGCTGAATATGTGCCAACAGTGTGTGTCACCAGCAGATCAAAAGAAGTGATTATTCCCTTCTATTCAGCACTGGTGAGTCCGCATCTGGAATATTGTGTTCAGTTTTGCCCCCATCCCTTTCCCTCCCACTACAGAAAGGATGTGGACAAGTTGGAGAGAGTCCAGCGGGTACAACAAAAATGGTCAGAGGTCTTAGGACAAGAAGAGGCTGAGGGAATGGGGCTTATTTAGTCTAGGAAAGAGAAGACTGAGGGGATGATGTAATAATAGCCTTCAGACTATCTGAAGGGAAATTCCAAAGAGGATGGAATTAAACTGGTTCTCAGTGGTGGCAGATCACAGATCAAGGAGCGATAGTCTTAAGTTGCAGTAAGGGAAATTTAGGTTGGATATTAGGAAAAAAAAACTTTCACTAGGAGGGTAATGAAGCACTGGAACAGGTTACCCAGAGAGGTTGTGAAAACTCTACCCTTGGAGGTTTTTAAGACCCAGGTAGACAAAGCCTTGGCTGAGATGATCTAGTTGGAGATGGGCCTGGTTTAAGCAAGGGGTTGGACCAGACCTCCTGAGGCCCTTTCCAACCCTAATTTTCTATTATTCTATAATTTACTATTTCTCTAATCAATCCAGCTAGCCAAGCACTAGATTTCCTCTTCCCTGGCTAAAAGTTGACTTCTACTTGCTCTCAAACCCAGTTACCTAGCTCATAGGGAAATACACATGAGATCTCTCTTCACAGGTGAAAAGCTATAGAGCAAGACTGTTACATACAAATCATGACAAGATAGAGAGGAAGAAATAAAATGTAAGGTGGCCAACTCAAGGGAAGTGGTGAATTTGACAGAAAATTACTCAAGATTTACAAGATTTGTTTTAAAGAGAACAATCTGTCTCTCTTTTTTTTAAAGCACAAAGCCTTAAAGAACCAGCCTATATCAAATTAGAAAGATGAATCAAGAATTTTCATATAAAATTACCACCAAACTGGGGAGGAATGCAAGGCATTTGTTTTTTTCCCCAAACTCAAGAGACAGGACTCCAAAAAAGAATCTCTCTAATGATTCAAATTCATGGTAATTTCTCCAAGATCATCTTGTACCCTTTTTCATAGCAGTCACCACTGGGGTAGTTAGCTACCATGCTGTATTCCACCCAGGTTTAATAATAGCTGTGATGACACTCTGTACTACAAATCTAACAGAAAGGGACATGGAAAAAAACCCGAACTGCTATCCTCTTTGTAGGAAAAGGAGCATGCTAACCAACAGTTAGATATTTAAAAGAAGCTTATGTACGAAAAACCTACAAGGCAATTCAGTCTGAAAGGAAAGTTTCTCTACTATGGACTTAACTGTCCTCCAACTTAGATCAGTTCACTATAAGATGCCACTTCTATTTCATTATCCAAAGAGCAAAGGGGAAGCAGTACTCTACTGATAAAAATCAACATTGCAAATTTGACCAGATAGGGAATCTAGAGTTGCCAGGTCCTAACCCTGGATATAGCTTCAGCCCACAATCAGGGTACACTTGAAAAAGGTATTATATACATCTCTTTTTCCCCGTACCACATATCCCAACCATGGTCTGAGGAAAAAGAAGAAATGGCATCACCTAACTGGCAAAGCAGTCAAGAAGATTCCCCCCCCACCGCACGCACGCACGCGCACGCACAGTAGTACATAAGTACAAGACATAATGCATAAATTATTACTGCAGTTTGCTTGAGGAGTCTACCTTAAAAAAAATAAAAGACTATTTATGAAAGCCATGTGCTCCTGGTGGCCTAATGACAGTTTATCAGCAAAATATACATACATTTTTAAAGATAGGAGGAAAAGGTCTTACTCTGCTATATCAAGATATCCACAGGAAGCAGCTGCATGTAGAGGTATCCAGCCTTCATTATCTGGTTGATTAATATTTGCTCCATTTTCCACAAGAAATTTCACCATATCTACGTTATCATCTATGCAAGCCTACAAATAAAAGAAACACGAGTTATGAAGTCACATTTTCTTCAATTTAATCTTTCTTGGAAACATGTTCAGAAAAAAGTACCAAAGTTTTTAACTGGGGGAATCTTTAGAAGTTGTAGATTCCTTGTCAAGAAAAATCCCTGAAAGCCATACAACAGAAACAGTGAATACTGTTTAGCAAAGCTAATACCACCTTCTCATAGATTCACAGATGCTTGCATTGGAAGGGACC
>NW_017728931.1:72574406-72583735 GCF_001723895.1 Crocodylus porosus | reverse complement strand
AATGCAGAGGGAACAACAAAAAAAAAGCATGGAAGAAGAAACAGTACTACCCTTTCTGCAACTGTATGGTGCTTTGACTGTAAACCGTATTTTAAGTTACTATTCTCCCTTTCTGTGTCTGGTTACTTACGCAGTTTGTAGTTTAAGAAAAAAAGAAGAAGAAAACTCATGCTTGGCTACCAAGTGCAGCGTATTGAAAGGTGAAATAAGTGGATTTCCTACTAACTTGGTTGTCCATTTAATGCTTGTATGCATTAAGCTTTGTTTGTGCTGCACAGCTACACAAATACACATTTTCCAGTCCCTTTCCTTAACCATCTCCTTTCTTCCTCCATGTTCGCCTATTTTTCTCAAATGGTGTTCCGTGGATTTCCTTGCCAAGTTCCACATTGTTGCCCTTAAAAGGGCAGAGCATGATGCACAGAAAAAGCTTCTTATGACGTCAAGGACTCAAACAGTCAAACTCACAAGAACTTGTGGTGCTTAACTAGTTCAGTTCATACCGCTACATACCCCGCTTTCAACTGGCCATAAAACTGAAAGATCATCTTTGCACCTGCCTTGGGCTGTGCCAGGAAGCAGTGCACTGGAGCAAAGCATGTCCATTCTATGCACAACACTCAAACAGATGCAACATAGCCACTTTAGATTGGGACTAACTGCACATCAATAAGCTCACGCTTACTGATTCTTGAGTAGGGCCGGGCAAGAAAGCTACGGTGCATCATCCGTTTTGGGGTACAGTACACAGTCTCTTGTACTGAACACATGACCAAGGAAGTGCCTCTTCTGCCAAGCTCAAACTGCTTGGTGTCAGTTCCTTGCTAAAATGCAAATATAATTGCATGTGTATATTTTCACTTTTTGGAATATTTTTAGAGATTTCAATAGTGAACATTACCAAATGTTTTAATTGAACTTCAAAGGAGCATACTTTGCGACACAGACTGCACATACTTCCAAATGGGGTTCTTCATGAGGTTCTGCAGTTGGTTTCCTGCATTTGTTTATCCACTGAGAAGAGACAACACTTGCAATGAAAGGGAACTGTGTTGCTGCCCCATTAACCCAGTTTCAGAAAGGTGCACCCAGCCAAAAACAGAGCAGCAGGAAGTTACTCTTCCCCAACTCCATCAGCTGGAGATAAGTATGAACTTAAGGCTTTGTTTAAGCTAAAAACAGAAACCTTTAAACCACCTGAACTACTGGTTTCGCGATTTAAATTAAAAATTAAACTAATGTTAACCCTGATTTTTCCAGGTCTGTTACTGCTAAACTGCAGTTAGTACCAGTGCAGCTAAATATATTTCTGACATGATTCTATTTTCTCATGTAGACTAGAACTATATAAGGCTGCTTAAAAGCCAATTTTAAAATGCAACAAGACTCTACCCCAGGGGTAAGCAACCCCCACCATGCGTGCCAGTGTGGCGCACAAAGGCATTTTGCTTGGCACATGTGCCTTGGGGCAGACAGCAGGGAAGGGGCCAGGACTGTACTACCACAACAAGGATCAGGTCCCCCACGGTTCTCCTGCTGTTCATCCCTGGCATGTCAACATCTTATGAGATGAGGTTGTGGGCATTTCCAGCATTCTGCCCGAAAACATTGCTGACCTTGGCTCTAGCCCCCTTTCAGCACTTTTTAATTGCCCTTCTTAACCATTTATTCATTAAACAAATACTCATATTTACATCCTCTCCCTAAATAAGCTACCCTTCTGGCAAAAAGTTCATATACTCCAAGAGAGTGCTTTATCTTCAAGTTTATTCTTATGTATTTTCAACACAAGAACTGTCATTTACTGGGTCAGCCCATAGGTCCATTTTACCCAGTATCCGGTGTCAGTGGAAGAGAGTGAAACCTAAAGGGGGAGCAAACAGGATAAGACCAGGGTTTTTCCCTCTCTCACTTGCAGCCTCCAGCACTTAAGGTCTAGGGAGTCTCGATTCAGAGGTTGTACCTCTACCTCCATGTTCAATAGCTACTTTCAAGAATTTGTCCCATTCTTTTTTAAATTTAGTTAAACTACCAGCTTCCACAACATCTTGTGGCAATGAGTTCCACACTTTAAACTGCATGTGGTGTGAAAAAGCTTCCTTTTAAGTTTTAAACTTAAGTCTTGATAAGTTTACTGTTTATCGTTTCACCTGGGGAACCCCACTGTTTTTTGTTTCCATCCTGAAAATTGACCCTTTATTTATACTTACTGTTTTCTATCTTTAAGTCAATTTCTAATCCATGAGTGGATGTCCCCAGGATTCCCATGACTACCTAAATTTTGTTAAGAGCCTCTAATGGGGGTGGACCTTGTTAAAGGCTTTTGGAAACTGTGGATATACTCTCTCAACTCAATCACACTGGTGACTGACTGCTTAGTGCTTACTGACACCCTCCAAAAACTCTAATAGGTTGGTCAGGCACAATTTCCCTTTGACAAAACTATGCTGATTCCTCCCCAGCATGGCATGTTTATCTGTGTGCTGAGCAATTTTTATTATTATTGTTTTCACCAATTTTCCAGGAACAGAAATTAGGTTTACCAGCCTGTAGTTCTCTGAATCTACTGTAGAGCTTTTTAAATGTGGGAGTCACACTGGCTACCCTCCAGTCCTTTGATACTAAGGCTGTTTTTAGTAATAGGTTAGGAGTTCAAGGTTAAACACATCCTGTTACAGGGTCCAGTGCAATACTTAAGCCATATAGGTATGGTCCTGAATGAGAAAACCCTATCTTTCTTTCTTTGTAGAGTGCTGATCAACTTGTCACTCAAGTAAGAAAATTAAATGGGAACGATTATTAATGATTTAAGTGACGGGAAAAATCTAAGAAATAGTGAAGCTGTGTTTAATAGAAGGTGGAATTTACTACACTGCATATATGCAGTACATTTCTGCCTGTGTTTCTGACAAATTTAACCAGACCATTTTTTGTCCAAATGTATATTGTAAGATCTAGAGAGGAAAAGAAAAGAATTCTTCTTCTGTTAAGCTACTATAGTGCTTTAATCAGAAACAGAAAAGGTTAACTACAGAACTTTTCATGCCCCCACAAATGGCTTTTGCACTTAATAGATGTGCAAACTGTCTCCAGAAAAGCATAGTCTGTGGGGAAAATGGGTATTTTAAAAGGTACTGTATTGTCACAAAGTGAAGGGAATTTTGTAGAACTAGCTGTCAACAAAACAATTCCCTTGAATGTTTTTAAAATACACATAAGAGAAACTGGCAACAAATGTCCGTAAAAATATTGTTGCTAAGAGAATCAAAGCTTACACATGCAGCACAGTAAAAGCATATGACTAACCGGCTTAAAATATTTGACCAAATTAGGTCAGTTTATTGTGCCATATATGGCAACAATCAGGATAACTTAAATTCACTTTGCTTCTTAGCTTCTCATGAATCTGTAACCAACATGATTATCTCTAATGAGACAGTATAAAGGTACTTTTTCATATACTGGATAATACAGATGGGTCTGGAGTTGATATTCTTGTTCATTTACAGTTCTGAAACCAATTCAAGGAACTTATTTTTGAATATATAATTGGTTAATTTTAAAGAAACTAAAACAAGCTTTTAATCAAAGTTATGACAATTCTATTTTAAAAGGGTAAGCAAAGGAGGCCAAGAAGTTGAGGCAGCAGGAAGGAAAGCTGCATAACATGGACTTTTATCACCGTCTTCAAACTTTTTGAAAAACTATTTGATATCTTTCAGAACCAAAACTTGTTCTTCATGGACAATCTTCTGTTTAATTATAAAGCACTGGATAAGAATTAACTATGCCAGGAGATCACTTGCAGTTTATCAAATAAAACCAAACTGAGATGATTTTAACTATACTTTACAATTTTAAAGATACAAAAAACAGAATAAAGTAAATTTTATCCTTTACCATTCTCCATTTCTCCTTCCATTGTCGTTAAGTCTTTATCATCCTAACCACTTTTAAGAGGAATTTAATCAAGTGCCAAAAGTGCTTCCACTATTAGAGACCGGATTTCAGCCCAAAAGGGAAATCTTTCCATAGCTTCATGCTGAACTGAAAGAAGCAGCCTCAGAATGGATTGTGGTTCTCAATCACAATATGCAAAAGCTATACTAAAGGGAAGAAATAAGAAATCTTTAGGTTATAGGAAGCTTGGTAATGCACCCTTATGAAAGTACAGAACCAAATAGGCAGAAGCAAAACCGGTAATTCAACAGCTGATGGGGCTAGGACTTTAAAATGTAAAAGAAAGGGGCAAGTATTCAAGACACAGGAAAAAGTTGTATTCTACTCCAATGTTTAACCTAAATTCTAGGACTGCTGAGAAAAGCAAATGGCATCATCTTCCCACTCCCATGGCGGAAAAAGCATTCACACTCCCAAGAACTTTAGTGAAATATCTAAATGAAGGTACTACTAGATGGTTTTTCTTTTTTTATGGACATGGTCCATTCCAACCTGGACTTACTAATTATGTTAGATTAGCTACATTAATTATAAAATCATCACATCTCTTCCTACCCTCCCCTATCTCATTCAGTACACACCTAACTTATGCAGAAAGTATGTCCTACAAAGTGCGATTCACACCAGAGGACAATTTTTTCCCTATGAACATTATTCCTGCCATTACCAAATAAGACAGCAGTCCCATGGAGGGGGAAGGAGGAAGAGAAGAGAGAAATCACATCATTAAGACTGCATTATCGTGCAAACAAGTTTTGAATTTGCAATGGCAACAGTAAGTTCTGCACTTGCTCACTTTTTATATTTGACTTGGCAACTAACTTTCTTTTAACATACTTTGGATTTAATTCCCTAGGCAACTAAAAAAACCCACCAACCCCCTATGGAATTACACTGACACCACGATAAGATTTAGTAGTGCTAAAAGACCTCTCGCTTAAGCTGAGAGAAACTAAATGGAAAAGAGCGTCATCTTTTGAGGCCAGTCATCAGAAGGAATACAGGTGCATATTTGTCAGCAGGTTTCACATTTTGCTAACAGAGGAAGAATGAGACTCAGGTATCTTGCCTTTTATACCAGATTTGACAGGAGCACACTTGAGCTATTCCAAACACTTCTCTTCTTCCAAAGTTGACCCTTCTTCAGTTTATGCCAGCACCACCTTTCCTCCCTGACCTTGCAGCTCCACATCCCAAACTTCCTCCTCACCAATTCAATATTAGTACTGAATCCCCTCCCCTGCTCTGTCTATACTCCACTTTCAATACTCCAAAGCCCCAGTACCACAAAATTATCAGCATTCCAGACGCCTCCCTTCCTTTCTTCTTTCTTCCCCTTTTTGAAGCCAAACCAATCAACTGAGAGCACAGAATGATCAGGTTCTCTATTTATTCAACTGTCAATCACAACAGCATATACCTACAAAACTAGACTTTAGAGAAAGTCTTACTCAGTCCCTGCTCTAGGCAAGTCCCAGCAAAAAGCAGAAAGAAATTATTTTAAAAAAGCAACAGTGTTCTCTACTTACACGAGTCAAACTAGCAAATGGTAATGCAAGGCAGGAATGTAGTCTTGCTGAATCTGTAGCAATTTTACAGGTTACTGACAAAAGAGAAGTGCCATATAGGAAACTGTTGGCCAAAGTAAAGTAATGGTTTACAAGCCACTATTAACGCATCAGACATTTCTGCAGATACATAGTTTGGCCAATCTCAAGCAGATTTGCTATAGGGATGTGCACTAGAGGCACCGCAAACATCAAGGCAATCTCCTCCTCCAAAGCACAGATATACTAGAGCTTCCCCCACCCACAAAAAAGAAGATTCAAGACCATTTAAATATAGGCCAAGCCCCTTATTTTTCTTTACTTGTTCTGAGAAAGGGCTGAAGTGCTTTTGAGGAGACAATTTGCAAACGTGCATCAGCAGCAAACGCCCATAATGGGAAGTTGAAACAAACTCACAAAATTAAAAAAGCAATTGAAAATAGGACCTAACAATATGCCCAACAGCCTTAAATGAAGACATTGTAACCTCTCTCACCAAAACAAACATCAGGTGCATGACAAAAATGCTTATGCGAACCAAAGGTATCTTAAAACAATCAAATCATCCAAACAAGGGCATTATTTTCTTTGGTGCTGCAAGTATTATGAATACTATTAACTGCTGCACTCCTGGTTTCTATAGATACACTGAAATGCCATATTTCTTGCACAACCCTGAACTCTCGTCCCAAAATACCCTCTATTCTGGCCATAAAAAACCTCCACATTTTCCACAGCAACTTCCACAAATTTCTGCAGCACACTCAAACTTTAGCAGTAGCATATTATTTCAGTTATTAGAGGCAGATTATTTATACCACAGATGTGCCATGCCAGATAGTGACGCTTAAAAATGATAAGCTACTCATTCACAAAACACAGCATTTCCGCATTTGCACAGCACTGGGGAAGCACTAATTAGAGCTGTTTCTGGTTCAGGAGTAAGCCCAAGTTAAATAGCACAGTATATCTAAAGATGACAATACCTGGCATGGCAGCACTGTATGAACACACCCACAGACAAATATTGAACTCACCATTGACATTTGTACATCACTTTGCAAACAAAGCTTCACTTTTAAGCAAAATGAAGTCCCAAGTTCAAATTTCAACTCAAGCATTTTTTTTTTAAGTTGTTAGATGCCATTTCAGTTTTCACCTCATTTCTTTCAGTTAAAGATTTGATTTTTCTGGGCTGGGGCAAATTCTAAGCGAAACACTCAAATGACTTCAAGCACATATTTTCAAAAATAAGTTAAAATTTTCAAACTGTGACCCAGAATAAAATAAATCCAGTTTCTAGTCAATTATGTGCTTCTTGTTGAAGGTAGTATTTAACAAAAGGTATTTTTTAGCACCTACTCAATTCTGAAGTTCCACAAAGCTTTTTATGGCAATTAAAATTAACTCAGGCTTCTCACAGAGTACAACTGTAATGGAAGTGACTGACCTATCATCAAGAATGGTATACAGTTGTTAACCTGTTGGCTCACAATAGATATAACAATAACTAACCATCCCCATCATTTCCCTTCAATTTTTTTAAATGAAGTTTCAAAGCTGGAACCTAATTCCATGGAAAAAGAAATAAGAATTTCAAGGAAGAAAAAAAATTAAGGACGTCCACAGTAAAATGGTTTGGGACTTCAATATATTTAGGGCAAAGAAATTATGAACAAGACTCAGTTTCTTTCCTAAATGGAGTCTTGGATATAGCTGTTTGTATTGCCTTCCCTCTTTGACTGTGCCACGCATCTATCCTTGTCTCAAAGGCTTATCAAGAACTACATTCTGGATACATTCTCCATATGGGTGGACAAAATAGGTAGTAACCAATATTTAATTTAAGTCACCAAGGATGGGAGGGATAGAGAGAGAGAGGGGGAGAGCAATGCTTTTGTTTCCACTACTTTTTTTTTCTTTATCTTGTAACTAAAACTAGATAAGCCCCAAAAGACCAGAAAGCAAGAAGGTGAGAGAAAAGACCCTGAGGTAAATGTTTTGGCCTCATCTATACAAACCTTAACTGGTTTAACAAAACTCTTTAAAAAAAATCAAAGTAAGTTAACGCAAAACGACTGTTTTAGTTGAAATAGTTATAGTTGTTAGCTTATGTATGCTACCTACAATTTTAAACTAAAAGTCACTTAAACCAAAATAAGTTTTACTTTCACGTTTTCATTGGATTTAACTGAATTAGTTTTAAAACTAGAAAACTTCATTATTTTTCAGTCCTTAGGTAAGTAGGCCAACAGCAATCCCATTGCACAAAAAGATTAGAGGAATGATTAATTAGTTAATTTGGAAGACAATAATGAATTGATCTACCTGAGGGGATACAACACTGATTGAGGAATAATAATTTGGGAAAGAAAGCATCAGTGAAAGTTAAACATGCATTTTGGGGAGGTGGTTATGCAGGTATTTTTCACCTTCTTTTGGAAAAAAGTAGTATTCTAAGTAGCTAGGAAGTGTGGCTTTTTTCTGGAAAGTTTCTCATTCTCCAAAAATTACTACACCCCTTTGAAAGGAATACACAGATACTAGATGTTTCTAGAGTTTTATTCACATTGGGATGGTAGGAATCAACAGCATTTTATCATCACTCCTAACTTCTTCAAATAAGGACTTGGAAGCGATCCTCCAAGAGACGGGTGCCCTCAACTCCCACCAAAATAAATACAAGTTGAAAGCATGAAAACATTTCTGAAGATAAGAACTCTACAATGGGAGTCATACTTCTAGAAGCATAATGCAAGAGTACAGCTAGAGATGACAGGAAAGTAACACGTCTATCCAGATGGAAATTCTGAGATTGGATTGATTCTCTTGTATTCTAGGCTAGATTGAACAGAAATTTCCTGAAAGGGAAGGTATAAATACATAAAAGACTTCAAAATAAAAAAAAAAAAGGCCATTCATAACTGAAATATTCTGATAAAGTTAGAACTGTGTTTGGATCTTAGTCAAAGAACTTTTTCCTAAAGGAGACTTCAGCTAAGTTAATAATTCTATCTAGAAAATTTTATTGCAACAAAATGGTATTGTACTCCATATAAAAAGTCAGAAAAGGTCATTCAGCAGCTCTATCTTTTGGAATAAAGCACACACTGCTTTATTCCATGACGACTTCTGGGTTGATTTAAATAAACCTTGGCTTAGTGCCTTCACTCCACAGCATTTATTAAATCCCTCACGTGTATTATTTATTTCTTTAAAAAATTAAAATAAACCCTGTACATAATACAGTTTTAGTCATCTAATGACTGAACAGATCTGAAGGACATTTAGTCAACAGCAGCTAAAAACAAGACAAGATGGCTAGGTTTGATGTCTAACAAACCCGTAATCAGAGTGCTACCTACCTCTGTTAGTCTGAAGTCAAATAGAAAGCAATGTAGATTTGCATCATATAGACTAGCCAAAGTAAATATATTGGCTTGGTTACATGCATACATACATACATATACATGTATATCTACGTGTGTACACACATGCGTATGCATACACACACGTACACAACCAAGTCAATATATTTACTTTGGCTATTCTATATTATGCAAATCCACCCTGCTTTCTATTTGACTTCAGACTAACAGAGCTAACTATATCCTTCTAGTGGGATACTGAGACAATTCTCTTTCCTCCTCACCCCCACCCAAGGCAGGGGGAGGAGAAGGAGAAGGGAATAGAGAGCACCAGCTCCTAGGATAAGCTGTCAGGGAGGCCTGTGGCCTGTGCTGTTGCTTAAGCTTTCAGGGAGAGTCCTCAGACTGTTCAGGCAATACCACTGAACAGACCCAAGTCTGTGCAGGGCGGTTT
>NW_017728931.1:72570814-72574071 GCF_001723895.1 Crocodylus porosus | reverse complement strand
GCTTTATTTATAGCGGCTCCAAGAGCCACTTTAAATGCCTGCAATGCCTTGAGTATTCAAAGTTCTTCCCTTCAAAATGGTGGTGGGGGCACTTTAACTAAAGCTCATTCAACAAGCCCTTGTTAAAGTGCCTCACCACCTTTTTGAAGAACAGGGACACTGAATACACAAGATGCCGAGGCTGCTGGAGAGTGCAATTAGCATGTTCTAACAGACTTGATTAATCAAGTCTGCTCCACATGTGCTAATTAGCACACATCGAAGCAAGCATCAGGCACGTGTATAGGTGCCCAGTGGTTCTTAACCTTTTTGGACATGAGGGACCCCTCAATAGTTTTTGTGCACTAAGTGGCACCAATTTCAAAAACTAAAATTTATATATTACAGTGCTTACCTTTTTGCAGAGGGGCTGGGCTGGCCTGTGGGGGTGGGAGATCATTCAGGCAAGGACAAGCATGTTTATATATTTAGCTCATCTGCTTATTTCCCTATATCTTGTGACATACTTCAAAAGATCTGGTGGCAACCCAGTGTCCAAGCATCCTCACTGAGAATGCCTGCTCTAGACAGAAACAATTGCACCTAAAGACAGATGGTTTGACAGCATTTTTGTTGGTCTAGTTTTGTATACAAAGTAATCTTTTGGGACATATTCAAAATGAATGTTCTGCTAAAAAACATAATATAAAACCTGATACACCGGCTTTTCTTTCATAGCACTGAGTGCTACCTGTAGCTGATGCAATCTTTCAAGTTCATTCAAGTCTGATTGGGGAGGCATGCAGAGCTGTATTGGTATAAAGAACCCACTGGCCAGCATTACTCATACAGCAATTGGTTTAACTGTCAAACGGTGACAAATTGCTAGACGGATCAGCATAACACCCCTAAGCTCCTCCAGAGTGGTTCATTTCACTCCTTGCACAAAGTCTTGGGTCACAGACTATTGTGTTATAGTGTAAGAAGTGTACATTTACCCTTTTTTAAAAGCTCTGGAGGCAGAAAAGTAGCAGCTACCCAAAGCTGACATTAGATATCTAAACTAAAGGTTAAGAGCATAATGCTACAAGAAAGTTTACATGAAAAAGACTGAAAGTGACAGCATTATTAATGCTAAGAAGCTAAATTTAAATGGAATAAAGAAATAGCATACGGAAATTCCAAGTTACTCCCTCCTGTAACTGCAATTTTCTCCCTCCTTCACACAGAACATTTAACTGTACAGTAACTTGCACACACTGAAGCTGTAGACTTGCAATACAAAATGTTCTAATTCAGACTGCAGATTTAACATTCATAAGTGTATAATGTGGCAAGATGCCCTAGGAATAGACACAGGATTAAAACCTGACAAATTAAGATATTTTAATTTCATAATGTGTAATCATTTTTTAAAAAGTAAATTTGAATCCAAGGCGACTTTTGAACTTTATCACAAGTATATGTTTTTGAATGTACTTATTTTTAAGCCTTTCAAAGAATCTCAGCTAGTGTAAAACTCTTTGTTCCTTCCACATAAAAACAATCCACAAAGGGACCAGAAAAGCAGGACCTGTTCACTAATGTGCCATTAGCATTATATACATCATCGCTGGGCTGAAGAGCCCTAACCTAGGACCTGGATTGCACTATACTCTGTACTGTCCAGACAGAACAATTAAAACCTGGAGCCATGAACATCTGGGGTTCTACCTTCTTGATAAAAATCCCTTTAGCAATGACATATTATGTGAAAGCCAATTTAAAAGCCCCTTGATCAAAATGTGCAAATGGAAAACATGCACGTTTCTAAAAATCTATTTGAGGTTTCTCCACCTCTACACCTCCCATTAGATTAAGAGTGTCATACAAATCTACTGAGTAAAACACTACTACTTCTGAAATGTTCACGCTGACGTTATAGGAGCATTACAGTGATCCTTGCCTCTCAAATTAAAATTTTATGTTTGTTTACTTATTTGGACCATGCAAAAGTATCTACCAGAGATCTGAAAAATGTGGTATTAAAAAGCCTCTATAAAACCATGCCACCACTTTTGAAAGAAGAGGCAAGATGTAATTTTGCCATCATCAATTACTCTGCAAACTTGTAGGGTATGTATTAGTTTCATAGTTAGGGGCTGGAAGGGCCCTTACAGATCATGGGTGGTCAGGGTGTCAAACACCTCCAAGACCCTGAGCCAGATAAGTGGCGTGGGTCCAGTCCGCAGGTTGGATCAGGCCCACAGATTACCCCCACCCACATGCCTGACCCAGCAGATGCTGCACTTGCCTGGCCCCAAAGGGCAGCACATGGCATTGGCAGTATGCATCTCAGGCACTGCACACAGGACCAGTCTGACACAGCATGTGGTCAACTGGGCACATTACAGGGCTCTACGGGCCAGATGCAGCCCGTATGTTTGACAACACTGCTCTACATGATGATCATCCTATCACTTTCTTCTGTACAAGCTGGGTAAAGTTTACACTGCTGGCTAGAAAATGCTGCCGGCCAGGAGAAACAGCAAGGTTAACCGGTTTGAAAAGAGTGATATCCTATGCTCCATCTTTGACAGGATAAAGATCTCCAGGACATAAAATGCGATTACAGAAGACACCCACAGACACTGACTGCATTATTCTGCTTGACTTGAGACTAATACAAACAACTACTTTGTTTTTACCTTTGTTACGAAAGTTTAATCTACATTAAGTTTTAATGACTTTCAATCAGCAATTCTTTAAAAAGTCATAAATGTTTCTTAGAACTAAAAAGTTCTTATGAAACAGAAGTTTTTAAGTTGTATTAACTTTGCACCAGATGGCACTGGGCCAAAAAAGCTAAATGATTTTGGCCACCTATCTACGCTTAAAATCACATGGAAGTATAGACTCTGTCCCAGGGAGACGGGGCAGAGCTTGCCGGCAGAGGCGGCGGAGCCCGAGAGGGACATCCGCCGCTTGTTTGCATCGGAAGCTGGTGCCCGTGCCGGCGGCCGGGAGCCGGCAATAAAAACGGCCAGCCAGAACGAACGGGGCAGGAATCCGGAGAGAGGACTCGCTGCCGCGGAGGCGAAGGCTCCAGGAGGGGAGCCGGCAGGCGACTCCGCACCAGGCGGGGGTGCGGACCCTGGCGGGGAGTGGCCGCCCGCCCCGGCGGAGGGAAGGACAGCGGTGGCAGCTGGACCCAGGACCCCGAGCGGGGAGCGGCTGATCGGCCCAGAGGACGAGGATTCCAGCGAGGAGCCGGCAGACAACTCCGCACCAGGCGGGGG
>NW_017728931.1:72559250-72570714 GCF_001723895.1 Crocodylus porosus | reverse complement strand
CGCCATGTGGACATACCACATCCCTTCTGTGCTGTCCTGTAATGTGGCACACAGCAACCCTGCCCCCACCCTAAGCACACAGACACAACATACAGTTCCTCTCCCACCCTCCACGGGGCAGGTGACTCCTGTTGCACCACTCCCATAGAGACACTTATTGAAGTCCCCTGCGCCTTCCATGAGCTCCCTCAGCTGTACAGGCCAGGTCACTTCACCCCTCCTGCGGGGTTCAGGACAGGCAGTAGAAGCTCAAGAGAACCTGGGAGGGTTCTGGTCATACAGCAAAGCAGGGAAGCAGCACCTGGACCAAGAGCCTGTGAGCTGCATGTTAAACCCTCACAGGCCGCCAGTTGAACAGCCCTGATTTTTAAGCCAAGAAAGCAGGAATTTTTGAATACTTGTAACATAACTCGGTTGTAGAAAAACAGCAAAAGAAAAACCTTTCACAGGGCCGCGTTTAGAAGCCCTGAAAATGAAGGGGCTTTGTTTTAGGGCTGTTAGCTCCTATCATTTTCAAGACTTCTAAGGACATCCCTGAAAATGACTTACCTTAAAAACTGACAAGAGCTAGTTAGTTTCACAGATGCTAATAATGTACAAGTGGAGGCGCTGCACGCAGCTTACGTTAAGTCTGTATAAGTGCATACTTAGGGTACAAAGTCTTTTTTCAGGCCTAATGTTTTTTCAGCTTTAAAGTACCTATAATAATCTTGGTTCACATTTGGACTTTAGTAATCTTCTTAAAGATTACTCAGTTCTAAAAAAGTTAGCATGCTCCAATAATAATTTAGCTATAACATATTCTCCTTTTTAGTAAAAACATTCAACCAAATTGTCATATTCAACTTCTTTATTCAGTGTTTTAATTTTAACATCATAAAAATAAGTGAATGATAAAACTTATGTCCTAAAGGATTATTTTATTTGTAATTTGTGGCAAGTGGAATTTGGATAGAAACTGGAATATGATAAAATCATTAAAATAGAGATTTACCCTTTATTAGTTAACTAAAGCTTCCTTACAGATTTGTATTCTGCAACAAGTTTTGCATTTTAAAGTTGATTAAGTTGTAGTCAGTATTATCTGTAGTTAGTGAACTGAACAGACTTTCTGATCAATATGTCCTTCAAGAGCTTAGAACAAGTATAACTTAGTCACTTATATCTAGTTTTTTTTTCATAAATTGGAAAAGCGGGGGGGAAAGTCTTCCTACTTATTAATTTCCCAATAAGTTTCTCAAGTATGAAGGAATGGAATCAGCTCAAATATGCAAAACAAACATATTCTGTCTTTAGCTTTTACCAGCAGGAGAGTCTTCTAGTTTAGAACCTAAAGTTCAATTTCCATTTGCACAGACAGAGTTTCCAGCAATTGAGTGATTTGGCTATTTTAAACCCCAGCAGAAAACAACATACAGTATAACCTCATAAATCCAGAATTTTTGAAAATCCAGCACTTTTAAAAAATATACTACATTGGGGAGTAGCAGCGGCCAGTCCTGGGGCAGCAGAGCAGGAAGCTTGCATACAGTGGCTGCCGCTGCCACCCCCCCGCCCCACCAGATCGGCCACCACTCCGGTTTCAGAAATCTGGAATTTTCAAATTTCTGGGAGGTTCTTGGTCCCAAGCATGCCAGATTGATGAGGTTATAATGTACTATAACATACATTAAATTTAAGTTATTTCAATAGGCTACATTATATTTATTCGAATATAGCTTGTGATGATTTCAAATGTAAAATAAAAAAAAACCCAATAAAATTAGAGAGTAAGATAAATGAAGAGTGTACATTTTTAATTTTATATTTTTATCCACCCTGTTACTTACAGCATTCCAATCCCATGCCCCTGACCTCTCAACCTTTTCAGGCCAAGCCCTCTGTAATATTCATTGAAAATGTTGTTAAACTACATTTTTGTTCAAGTTGCATTACAACACCTACACCCCACCAACCCTAAGCTTTAAGCATAGAAATAAGAACATAATAGGAAATCTCCCATATTCAATACAATTTATCGCCTGTGGTATTAGACATATTAATGAAGGTAGTATTATTGAGATATATATATATATATATATACACACACACACACACACACACACACACTACATGTGTGTTATTTCAAACCGTTATGAAGTCACAACCCCCTTAACTCTCAAAGTCAATATGCCTGCAATGCAGTTTACCTACATGAAACCACTTATCTTAAAAGCCAACAGCCAACTCAGCAATGCTGCATTCAGCCCGGGTTTAATGAATTTATGGTGTTTTACCAGATCTGTTAGAGAGCAGGAAAAAAAAAAAGTTTTGCTTTGTAAAAGAATGAGCCAGTGATAATCCTGAAGTCATTAAGGATAAGTGTCCAGTACTAAAATTCTTATTTCCAGGCTTTAGGGCATGGAGAGAGCTTTATTCAAGCTCTTTAAGGAAGGGGAGAAAAGGTTACTGTCAAGATAAAAACCTAAAGGGAATTTCAGAAGATACCATTGAATGAGGAAGAAATAGCCTAAGATCAACAGGCTTCGATCAATCTCTATAAGTCAATATCAACACTGAATTGAATCCAAAAAACAAAACAGAAGTTAGTACAGATTATGACAGCAGGAGTCAATGAAGTTAAACAAGGGCACAGCCATACTGTGCATTTGCTAAAGCTGTTAAACAGCCTCAGGAGTAAACTACATAGACTGCAGTGATCAAATCTGGGACGTAAAAAAGAGTTGGTACATATAAAAGGGTTGCCTATGCCAACCTCTATCTAGATGCTTCTCAAATTACACAGGACATCAAATTCCTGCCTACCCAGAAATCAGATTTCCCTCAAGTCCAATTCTGCCAAAACCCATCTACCTGCTTCAACATTTTTTACTAAAAAAAGAGAATGTTATAACTAAATATTCAACCAAATCATCATATTCAACTTTCTTATTCAGTGTTTTAATTTTTTACGTTATTATTATTAAATTCACATACTTTTAAACATTCATTTTGCTAAAGAATTATTATAACCGCAATTTGCGTTTTCCCCATTAAGCCATAGCAGCAATTCCACCCGCAACAGAAGATCTATATATTGAGCAACTACATAAACTCCCACTAGTGAGAAAAGATCAGTGTTACAGTCCACAGGTTTTTCTCCAGATAGCCAGAACTGGGTCCTACCTCCATCAGCTAGCCTTCATCAAGATCCATATCCTAACAGTCACTGGGAAAAACCACATCACTTCCATAGACATACCTAAGAGAAGGCAAGCAAGAATCTCTGCCCCAAGAATCTCTGTTTTCTAAAAACATGCATGACCAACTGAAACACCCTTCTCAAGTATCTGCCAATTCCCCTTCTTAAGAGATAAAGCAGCACTAATAGTAGTATCTGGGGTCTCAGGGCCCTCCTCCCACGTTCAACAATGAAGGGAAAGCAGGAGATAGAAATAAAGTAATAAAACAAATGAAAAAAAGGGAAAGATAATCAGTGTAAATTACAATTCATGAAGTGTGGCAGTGGAAGAAATATAGAGACATTAGAGAGAATGCATGACAGGGCTATGGATAAGGCTTCTTTCAAGTACCCTAGAAACAACAGAAACGTAGCAATGATGTACACCCATTACCATGTAGGGTAAAATTATTATTAATGATGTAGAAGCAGCAGAGGGAAATCGCTTTTTTGCAACTGGAAAGAAGAAAGTTGAAGTACTTGTATTGAATGAGGATGATTAAATATCTACCAATCCAATAAGTGGGCAAGGGAGAATGTTAACAGCTAAAGATTAATATTAATTAGCAAAGTCCATGCAACTTGCACCAAACCAACTTTTAAAAAGTTTGCCAATGCAATCCCTGGGCTGCTAAAGCTAATTTTTTACTAAATCTTGGTATACTAGAGAAATTCCAGAAGACTGGCACAACAGTAACACTCTCAATGAATATTCAAAAAGGAATAACCCAGGCAACTATAGGCCAATTAGCTTGAAATGAATCATGGCAAGATAATGAAAAACACAGCTCTTGGACTTGGGCAGTTAAGGAACTGAATTAAAGGAAAATAATTAAATGCCAGTCAATTATTCAATTATTGAAAACCTAAAGCCTGAAGTTCACTATAACATCATTAACCAAGTGACATAGGATCAAACTCTTTCATAAAAATCAAAAATGTTAGGTTAATGAAAGACTATTAATAATAATGTACAAACTCCAAGGTCATACCAAACTTGCTTTTAGAGCAGGGATGTCAAAAATACAGCACCTGGGCCACATCTGGCCCAAGGAACCATTTAAACCAGCTTGTAAGCCTCTTGTAGGGGCTGGGAATTCAGGGATGGGCTCAGCATCAAGTTCTAGGGTGCAGAGTCTTGCTGGAGACACACTCAGTGGACAGGGAGGGTGAGGGAGTGGGTTGCTGGATCAGGCCTGAGACCCCTGGCAGTCCAGATCAGAAAACAAGCAGCCCTGCAGTTTGGATCCAGCCTAGGGGGGCAGTTTAAACACCCCTATTTTTGAACAACAGAGATTCACCTTTTTCAACTCTTGATTATTTCACCTCTCAAATATTAAAACAGTTCTTCCAGTTGCCACTGCTTTCACCTGTACCACACTGACAGAGCATCCACTGTTTGGATAACTGAAGAGCTTGGATAAATGATGCTCTGTTGTAGTGCCTCGAACACCATGAAGCATCAAACCCAAGTTTCTGTAATAGGAATGATTCTAGAAGGGAGCACAAAAAGCAGCCTGAGTTCCAGTAGAGCAAGATTTTATCCAAAGAAAAAAAAATCATGTTTAGCTCTTTGATAATCTTCAGGAAGAGACCACCACCCTCCTTTCTATTTTCAGCACAGGCTAGAAGCAATCAGGACACAACTTCAATGAAGAGCGAGATAAATGTGCTCTGAAGATCTAGACCTATGCAAACTAGAATGAATATTCCAAATGTCTTGGCTTAAAAAGTCACATCATTTTGATCAAATGCAACTCTTCATTCTTCTTTGGAATTTGGAAACATGAAATGCCTTTTACCCAGCACTGAGAAGAAATGCCTTCTATGGTTTCAAGACGGATTAGACTTTTTGTAGACTCTCCTCATGATTCATAAAGGAGAAGTAAAAAGGAGAAGTGGTGTGGGACATATGGATAATTCAGACAGTCGAGTAGCAAAACCCATTTGGAAAGAAGTCTGATAAAATGAAAGATCTGTAGAAAATACAGAAGGGGAGAATGACTCTCTCAACAGGCATCAACAGGACCAAACTTGCTGACATTTCACTGGTAATAGCCACAACGTTGCAGAAGTAAAAGGGAAGAGTGACTGGACTCAATACTTAAGTCTTCATAAGACTTTCTTCTTCCTTGCATGGTCAGGTGGCCTATGATGAGCATTAAGATACTTACTTGTTTGTCTGAGTGTACACACCAAGTAAACACACACAATTTGCCTTTGAGTCTTAAAATGTATAAAGTATCAGATTAAGCTAAATACTGCATTCCTTTGAATAAACTGTACCCAAACTTAGTCTCTCAATTTAAGAAAAATAAGCAAATAAAGCTACATCTATGAGGTATGTTAAAGAGATGTTTTTTACTTTAATTTAAACATGCCGCTTTACAATATTTTAATTTAAAAAGTATGTCTTGTATTCACAGGAGCCTTGTATACAATAATTTGAATCCCTCTGATGATACATTCTCAAGGGGTGCAGTTCTTGCCATGGAGAATATTACAATACCTCCACGTTTCATACCTTATAAAGATGCTCTGATAGTCCATCAATTATAAATGGCTGACTGTCTGGAAATTTGTGTTACCTTGATTAGAAATTCTGACACCTTCTGCCAGTAGACAATACACTTTGAAATGAAATATCTGGTCAAGGAAGGCAGGCTCTTCCTTTTTAACAGGTTCAATTTCTTCATTGTCTTCTTTGTCAGAATGAACTTTGAAAAACCTTCCGATTAAAATGTTCCCGAACTGCTGCAGCTACAAAATTTTGTGCTGGGTGCACCTATTAAAATGTGACCCTTAAGACTAGGCTCTGATATCTTCCAAAAGACTTTTCTGATATCACAGATGCGTTAGCCCAGCTCTACAAGTCTATCCAGAACCAACACATGCACTGCCCAGTAGGTTATAAAATGTTTAACTCAGTCTCTGCAAAAGTATCTAGTATTTCGAACAGTCTCATATAGAGCTTCTGGAAAGTCTTAAACTCACCTAGTGGAGATGACAGAGAGGGAGTTACAGACTCATCAGATGAAGATAAAGTAAAAGGAAGATGGTCAGTTTGATAAGGCTGTCCATCAGAAATGTAAGGCTGTCATTCTGCTCATCAGCTAGAGGAGACCCTGGACTGGAGAATATAGAATATTCAGGTCCTGTCACAGAGTGAGGATCTCATAAACAAGAGCCATGGGTAAACATATTTTGCTGTATCTTCTTATATACAACACCTACTTTTTCCCCCACAAAAAAACCTGGAAATGTGGATTATATGAGAGAAACACAGTAAGAGCAGTTTCTGCCACTTTGGGTAACAAGGGAAAGCAGGGGAGGAAGTGAAAGTGAGATCTGCAAACAATCTACAGGGGGCAGAACAAAATAAGTAGGTTTGGTTCCCTAGATGGTGCTACTCAGTAATTTACAAGGAAAGATCTTTTTCCCCTTCATTCTGCCTGTCAGAAAACAAAGTCTGTGTCTTATTCTGGGATGCTTTGTGTGTAAGATATGATATGTTGGAGGCCATGAAAGAGATGTCATTATGTATGCATCAATGCAGCCATAAAATGCCTAGACTGCTGATACCAAAACAATCCGCACAGACGTACTACAGCCCTAGTGCAGGTATTAGGAAGCACTACTAAATAAATATATTCCATGTCATCCATACAGAAGTGCTTCAGATTTGAGAGGGTTCCTGCCTGCACACCAAGCTACTCTTAGCATTACGTTTTTAAAGAGTTTTGAGTGTTCTCTTTTTACAGGATCTCAGACAGCAATACCTCTTGACATTCCTCCAATAAATTACACTTATTACTTTGAGCTAGGACCAGACAACATAATGCACAAAACAAGCCATCACAATTTTAAATGAGGAAATGTTCCCTGAAGGTAACGGATCAGAAGCAGATCAAAGACTGGACTACTTTACCCAGGAGTAGCATTTTTAGCCTGGTTGTTCTTGGAGGTGGTAGTAGAGGCTAGTTTGTTCTGAAAATAAACATCAAACTGAGGATTTGTTTGAAATATGCCCTTCCCTAAACATTTGGTTTGGCATTAAAAGAATGACAGGGTCACAAGAACTACAGCATTTGTAACTGGTATTTTTTCAGTTCAAAAGGCTAAAGGGTCAAGAAACAGGGAATCAAGAATATTAAAAGCACACAAGCAGCAAAGGTTTTTCGTGATATCTTTTTTTGGACAACCTATTGGTAGAACCGTTGATCAAGTTTTGAGACATCAAAAGTAGACCTTTCTTCAGGTCTACTCCAACCCTACTACAAAAAAAAGAAAAGAGTAAGGAATAAGCCCTAAAACGTATTCCTTTTCTAACTACATAAATTTTTACAAACCAAAACTGTTGGGGGCCAGGAGGGTTCTGGAGAAAAGGACAGGATCAGTTACTCTGTCTCAAAAACTTGGCTGATTCTAGGAGAAACTTAAAAGCGATTCTGCTTGGCTCAACCCTGAGAAGTACCCATTACCTTGCAGCATATGCACAAAAATTGAGTACTACATTCCCTTAACTAGTTTATTAACTCCTATTTGGTTAGTACTAGTACAGTGAAAAATAAAGATTTCTTCAGTGATCTGTCATTTTCCAGTGAAGAGGTTAAAAAGGATTATGGTCCAATAATAACCATGGCCACAAATGCTTATATTCTCTAGGCCAGGGATTGTCAACTGGGGGTACATGTACTCCAGGCTACTTGGAAAGGTGCTAGGGGTACGCGTGGGCAGGCAGAGACAGAGCACTGCTACCCACCACCTCACACTGCCACCTCCCAGGAGCAGAGCTGGGGGTAGGCAAGGGCAGCAGCTCCCCTCTGCGGGTTGCACAGGCGCTGCCTGGCTGGCTAAACGCAGAGCAGTGGGGGAACTCACACACAGCAGCCGCCACCATCCACCACCCTGTGCCGCCGCATACGAGGCACCCCCAACTCTGCATCCAGCCACCACCACCAGAAGGGGTACACTCCTTAAAAAAGGATAAAAACTCCTGCACTAGGTATTGAAGGAGGCAGAGATAAAATCTTTTTATTTGAGTTCTTCAAAATGTAAAAATAGCCAAAACTTCAAGTCAAAAACACTTTATTTTCTACACCTTGGTTTTCTCTTGCTACTGCTACCATAAAACATGTATTTAATCTAAAGGGCCATCATCTTGTGGAGCAAGGCTGTCTAGGCTGCACCCCACAAGGGACTAACAGAACCACCAGGATCCAGCCTGGATGCCACTATGCTAATTGATTTTGATGATACAGCAGCAGCTAGGGGCTCCAAGCTTGCTCTCCCACCCTGGCTTCTCTTCCTGCCCCCACTCCTAGGGGTAAGATAATGTGGGGAGGGGTTAATGGGCTGTACATGTAGTGGCAGAGGGGAAAATTGCCCAGATAGCATGTCTAGACCTGAGCGGGGAATCTGAACTGCACACATGTGCCAGGGGAAGCTGGTTGTAATGAGAATTGAGGGGGGGGGAATGCAAGGACCCAGGCTCCACGCATGCACTGGAGGAGGGAGCTTGGGTGCTTGTGCTGCATGTACCAGAAGAAGAGGGAGCTGCCTATGTAGCATGCCCAGGAGCAGAGTGAGGCTGTATGCAGAGTAGATGGCAGGCCAGGTGCCTGCACAGTAAGTGGCCCAAGTAACAGGTGGCCCTCAGTCCACAGCCCACGTACATGTGGCACCCCCAAGAAGTTGGACAGCCCCATTTTGAAGAATGTGGGCAAGAGATCCCTGTAGTTAAATGGAAAAAGGACGAGATAATAAAAAGCTAAACGGGTAGAAAGATGTCTCGCATAGCTCTCACCCACCCAGTATAGTAGCATTCAGCAAATATCTACAACTTGGTCAGGTCTTCAGATAGTGTTTCTTCTCCTGACTTTGCTCCCATACTTTGCTCAAAGGTTTTCACACTCCAATGACGCCCATTACGATAAAAACACACAGAAGCTTCAGGCATGCCCTGTATAATGCAATAAAGGTGTGTAAGCTTGTCATAAGCCAAGTTCATAAATGCATATACAAAATATCACTAGAGGGTGGCATGTTGTGGTGATCACCAAAGAGTGAAAGAAAGTTATTCAGATGGACTGGTCAAGGTATGAATCAATGCAGCAAGATCAACTCAGGCATCACAGGAAATGATCTACTACAAGAATTACTTCCAAGACAGAAATTTAGCTGCAGGAACCCCATGCCAGTATAACCAATTATAGAATAAAATAGTCACTTCTAAACCAAACTGAAAGGAAGGGGGATGAATCAAAACATTATGTGTGTGCAACACAGGAGAGTATATGCCAGGAAAGCTAAAGTTATTCCCAAGAAAAAAAGTCTCCCCTTTAGACCCAGCCAGAGAAAAAAGCATTTCTAGCCATGTCAACAAAATGCAACTAGCTGTCAATAGTAACAAAGGCAAAAGAATCAGTTTGGGAATTTTGTATTGGTCCTTTTTCTATCACCAGGAGATAACTGTACAGTAAACAAACAAGGATCATATTCTAAGGACACAATGGAGAGGATTCAAAAAATCTATGCAACACAAGTGAGGCTAAAAGCCATTTTAGCATAACCCTCCCTAGAAACAGGGTTGTGTCAGAGTGGTAACCAGGATTTCACCCACATCAACAGACAGCTTCTAATATACAGGCTACTTCAGAGAAACTGAAAATATGTCCTTCCCCAAAAGGGATATGAACTAAATACTTCACTGATGTACCATCTGTAAGAAAGCAGTTTTTGAGTTTGACAGAGATGCTGACTGAGTCTGGCAGAGACTGCCAAATTGCAAATTAGACCTCCAAGTATCTACTGTTCTTGTGCACAACAGAGAGCAGTAAGAACATTTTTAGTCTCCACCACTGTGGGAGAAGCACAAGATGTTCACTGACTCGCAAATGACTGGTATGCCCCAAATCCAACCAATCTGTCAAGAAACAGCATTTGGGTTAAGACGTTCCAAGTCCTTTAGTGTAAAAGACTATGGAAAATGTCAGCGTTATACTCTTATTTGATCCATTTCCAGAAGCCTGCTTCAGTTTCTATTTACCTGATAAAGAGTTAATAGTAAAAAGAAGAGCCCTTATTTTGCACGAGCATGCGTGCACACACTCACACATGCCTCCAAGGTCCTTAAAAAAGCAGAAATCCTGCATGAAGTAACTTGCTTTTTTCAGTCAAATAAAACAAATTTCACTCTATGCTGCTTTATCATATAATCACAAAGACGGACCACTGGTTACTTTAAAATGCTTTCCTAGCCAATTTTAGAAGTTTTATTTTAGTGTTTGTTCTTGTGTCTGCAGTTAGTTTTTCCAAATTAATTTTAAAAGGCCACATTTAGAAACTGCAAATATATCACCACTAGATGGATGCCGTGCTATAACAAAGTTACCAAATTGTTATCCATACTCCCCACTTGGTTTAGCACAGCAAAGCTAATATAGTCAAGTCAATCACAAGTTTTATATAGAGATTGTCTGTTTTCTTCAAGTTCCCTTACTATTCCACCACCCTATTAGGAAAGAACTGCTGAGCAGGACCGGGGTGGGGGGCGGCAAATTAGCAACAAAACCCCATCATTCATTTTTTTCATTTTCACATAATCCAAATTATAGTAAAAAACAACCTTGAGTATCCACAGTAAGATTTTAGCAACTTAAAGATCTGAAATTTTGCAGGTAACTGGAAATGTCTAATCAGGCAGATCCTTAGACAATACCAAATGGTCCCTCTCTGAAAAACTGCAGAAGTATTGGAGTCATTCACATAATGATATTTCAGGTACATCTAAAGCACTATTACTACTTCGTAGGGATAGTATGCAGAACACTGGACAAAAAAAAAAACAAACCTCAAACCTTCATTTCTTTGACTATTTAAGACTGCATAGTCATAATGGTTGGGGAAGGCCAAATTCCCTCTCCCCAACACCAGTGGAGGTCAAAAAGAAAAAAGAACAAAAAAACCCCTAATGCTCTGTTTCCTGTGAAACCAAATTAAACCTTGGGTAAGAATGGAAAGCAAACAAACAATGTAGGGAAAAAAGTCTGAAGAAGAGGTGAAAATTCATTAACTACCCTACATTTATACATTTTCCTGAAACCTTACTTTTCACTGCTGCATGAAAGATGGTGAACAAATCCCAAATTAGAGACACAGACCACAAGCCTTGCATCAACAGGACCCTGGAGGTCCCCTGCACACTTGACCTAAGTAATAGCTCATCACTAAAAAAAAAAAAAA
>NW_017728931.1:72557239-72559150 GCF_001723895.1 Crocodylus porosus | reverse complement strand
AAAAAAAAGAGAGAACCTGAGTTTTTCCAAGGTTGACTTCTTGCAAACTTGACCTGCAGATGTAGTTTTTAAATCTGTAGCATAATAAGCATGTCCAGCATGAGACATGCTGTCCAGAAGGCAGGAAAAGGGAACAGAATCTAGCCAATAGTCTTGACACCCTAAACAAACCTGGTCTGCTGGCTTCTCCTCCAACCCATCCCACTTGCCAGCTACCAAATTCCCTTTCTCCCCAGTTTCCTTGTCAAACTCGAAGTCTAATCCTGTCCTCCCTGAACCAGGCAGCTTCCTCTTCCATTATGCCAGAGCCAAAACCAAGGATCACAAGAGACAGTATCCAGCTTTTAGCAGCAGTTCAAACAAACCCAAATCTTGCCTGGTAGAAGGGCAACTCTAGTAAAATACCAAGGAGAAAAGTACTTGATAAGTTTCCATCCTCTCAGCACAGACCCTCATTAGCATCGACAACATGATTTTTCAGCCTACACCACCCAGACCAGCTCTAAGAAAAATTTTTGGAAGCACGACTGGCAAGAATACCAAAGGTGGACCAACGAGAGAGCAAACCAATTAGAAGATTCAACAGAAGCCAACAATGATCAAGGCTACAATATGTTTACTAACCAAATGAAATAGCCAAACTCTGTACCTATACACTATAGAAGCCACTGTGCACCATGCTGAGACAAAGCAGCGCAAACAGCTCATTAACATTATCAAGAAATGCAGTTATCCTGCAACTGTATTAAAAAAATAAAAAACAAACCTACAGAACAGCTGGCTACCACACTGAATAATATAAAAGAGGAGAGATGGCTCACTACCATAGAAGGATTGGATATCACCCACTTGAGCAGACATGCACGGTGCATCATTAACCTCCCTACAGGCAAAGGAACCAAAAACCAATATTGCCCTGTGTCAGCCAACTACATTGCAAAAATACTGTGCAACAATACCACGTACAGTATCCCGAGCAAGCAACACACAGAAGTGATTAAACACCTGACTTGTGAACAACTTAAAATCACCCAACACCTTAATTTAACTGCTCCCATCTCTGACAATAAGCTCAACACAGCTATTAAAGTGATCAACTCTTAAAAGGCTGCTGAACCAAATAAGATATTCCCAGAATTTGTTACCAAGCTCAGAACCACAATGAAAATATAGCTTCAGAAATTCAAGTATAAATGTCTAGAAAAAGTAACAGACTTACAAAAATTTGGAGAAAAGCTGACATCATTGCTATCCTGAAACCTAATAAGCCACCAGAGGATCCAAAGAGCTACTGACCCATCTTACTACTGTTACATACAACTCATGGAGCACATAATCCTAAATACAATAGAGAATATAATTGATCCCCAGCTTCCAAAAGAACAAAGCTGGCTTTCCAAAAAAACAATGTACCACTGACCAAGTTACATTACTTACATCTGACATAAAAAAAGACATCTGAAATGAGGCAGAACACAAGTGTGGTCTTTACCAATCTTACAGTCACCTGTGATACTGTATGGCATCAAAGCATCACATATAAACTTCACTTCAAGTTATGTGCCCAAGCTATGCACTTTCATCACAAACATGATCTGCAGATCATTCAAACCGACTACTAACCAAGGAGAAAAAAAGCAGAGTATGAACGCTGAAGAATGGAGTCCCTCAAAGGTCAGTGCTAACACCAATACTTTTCAATGTATATCTCAGACTTCTCAGATACAACACCCAAGAGATAAATGTACACTGATGATGTTGCCATAGAAGCCAAGGAACTGAGATGACAGGAAGAGATGCTGAGTACTAGCATGGAACTCATAGCTGGTCATCTTGCAATTGGCACCTATGAGTATCAATAAATCAATAGCATCACTCTTTTACCTGGACAATTGTTGAGCTAAGACCACA
>NW_017728931.1:72551153-72556801 GCF_001723895.1 Crocodylus porosus | reverse complement strand
AGCAGGAGGGTGAGTTCCTCCTGCTTGTTACCCATACTACGAGCGTTTGTGTAGAGGCATTTGAGGCCTCCTGTGGATGTGTGTACTGACCCCCTAGTCCCAGCGTTACCCTAGGCCCTATCTCTTACCTGTTTATTCGCTTCGCTTTACAGTGCTTTATACCAAATGAATCCCTTACTGGGCACGACCTTGACAGAAGCTTGAGTCAAACTGAACATACTGAGATCTAGACGCAGACACTTCAAAACAATATTTCACAAGATGAACATCTTGGACAACCCCCTGCATAAATGAGGTGTCCGATAAACAGCACAGAACTTAATTAAAAGCCACAACCTTTACAAATGCCTATATGTGGTAGACAGAATCCAGTCACTGAGTGATAATACCAGAGAGTGGCTCATAGATCTTGAAGTTGATATCTGACACCATACAAAAGACAGCACTAGTTCACAGTCAAGCCCAAAGTTTCCTTTCTGCATCCTCTCAACCAAACCTGGGTGGGCAAGAGCAGCAGCAATCACTTCTATCTTGAGGAGCTAAAAACCTGGCTGAAGTGTATTTTGAACCTGCAAAAGCAAAACAGGGATGACTGACATGGGTGAGTTACTAGCCAAGTAAAAGGATCTTAAATACTCCCAGAAACCAACCATCCAAGCTACATGACTGAGCAAAAGAGAATTCTAATGTGTAATCATAGTACCTCTACCACTTACCAAAAGGCTTCTGCACTGTAGTTCAAGTATATATTTATTAAGAGGTAATAAATAAATAAATCAAGAATCTTTAGAAAGGTAACGGTGGATATCTTTCTGTTGAAACAGCACATATCAGCTTGCATGTTTTCTGTTTCACCTTTTAGGTTACACTCTATACAAAGGACCAATATATAAACAGAATTTAAAAAATGGTGTGCCTATCCTATACATATTAGGAGCCTCTCATCACAGTAAAATTGTATTTATTATATGCTTTCAAAAGTAATGCTTGTAGATTTACTACAAAGCATTCTTTTAACATACAGCCTTTTTCAAACGTTTATTTCAACAGTTTGAATATGGTAAGACAAGTATACAGAAAAAAGTACCCTCTTGTAATGTAAATACAAAAGTTAGAGACCTCTGTAGCCTAAATTTTGTTTAAAATAGCTACAGATGTTACTAGCAATCTATATCATGACTAGGTATAGAGGAACAGATGTTTACATCACAGCTAAAGTACATTCTGAAAAGTTCTATAGTCAATGCAGTACTATTCTTTATTAAAATATTAACTCCCTAGTATTTGTATACCTACTGCCACAAAAGGAATATCTTGCAAGAGCTAACAAGGCTCCTAATGCATTTTAAGTTTTCATAATTTAGCTACTGTGCTAAAGGAAGCCAAGAAAAAGGATATCATAGAAAAAGCTATATCCAGCTGAGGGGGGGGAGTGTTTGTTTTTTTGAACCCCTGCCCTGTTTTCACTGAAACACTACAAAGAAACTTGACCATATAAGGCTCTGGGATTCCCATGGAAAGTGCTTAAACGAATCAGTTACATTCGTTGGCTTCAGTTTACATATCATAATTAATATAATATATGATCATTCAAAGTACATTTCAGAAATCATTTAGAAACTCAATCTGTCACAGATAGCATTAGGCTTTGTCCCATTTCAAATATTTTTGTATAGACTATTTTTGTTCATTGCAGAGTTACCAATTCCAGAGTTATCTGCATTACAAATAATGAACATACCTTTTCAAACATGAACATAAGTAAATTTCTGTTTTAAAACAAAAAGGGCAGGAAAAATTTTCAAAATAAGGTTGGACAACCTGCGTCATGAGTGCCACAAGTGGCACAGGCAACCTCTCCATGAGCAGATCACAGATAAGACAGACAGCAGATAGAGAAGAATGCAAGCAGGGAGCACAGACTAGGGGGCAGAGGAAAGAGGTAAGAGAAGCACTGAAGATCATGTAGCACTCAGGACATCAGAGGAAGGAAATCAGAGTAGGACTAATTTGTGACATCTGCCAAAATGATAGACTCCCCGCCCCACCACTAGTTTTAAAAGATGTTTTAATAGCACTAATTGGCTGAGCAAAATGAGGCCTAGCACTCATGTCAATGGCATTTCTCTGTTTGTAACTTGTTATGGAACAATACTTCTAATCAATTCCAATACTTTGGGCAGTGTTCCAGAAATTGATGGGCCCAACCCTGCTGATTCTGGTGCAAATCATAATACTGGAAAAGCCTGATTCACCAGGCAAGGTTTTCAGACAGCTGGGTGCTGTGAGCAAAGGAATCTGTTACCTCCTACTCCTGCCTACATATATTAGAAACAGCAGCTTAACCTCCTGTACAGGATGACTAGTCTAAACCAGTGGTTTTCAACAATTTTCAGGGGCTGAACAACCCTCCACTACTTTTCTAAACATGGCAACACCCCAAGTTGAGAACCACTGTGCTCAGTTACCTCAGTGCTTCTCAACCAGGCATGGCTGCCTCCAGGTAAAATTTCCCTGTGCACCTGCTGCACAGCCAAACTGGCAAGGACTGTGGATTAGGAGTCTCTGATAATCTGCACATGCTCCTGCTGGATTAGGAGTCTCTGATAACCCTAAAGAAGGAAGAAGCTCAAGCTGATGCTCCAGCCCTTTTGGGTCCAACCACAAACCACATCTCCCAGAAGCAGAGGTGTACAGGGCAGGTTGAACTGTCCCCCATGCCTACAAGGCAGTTTTACCTGGCTGCTGTTGCTGCCATCCCCACAGCACCTCAATCACAGCATCCCCAAGTGTTACGTGTTGCAAGGCTTAAATGTTTTCCAATTTGTTCCCAAGGGTGAAGAAAAAAAATGCAACAGATTTGCAATGGTGCAAATGTTTTGCGGATTTCAATCCGTGGGAATACCTAACTTTTGATAAGAGAACATAATATATTGATGCAATTACCTGTTCAGTGAGAAGATTGATATTTACTAGTTTATAAATCGGCAAGCTGCTATTTTTTTTTTAGTTATTTCTGTCACAAGGCAAAGTCTAACCAATAACCTGAATTTAAAATGTTCCCCATTACCACTGGGTTCAGCTGCACAGACATTCCAGTTCCTTGTTCAAGTTGAATTTTTAAAAGTACATATATTCCTTTAATATCCAATCACCCTTTTCAGAACATCTGAAGATCTGAGTTAGTCAGTAGACCACATACATAATGAATATTTAGCACCATTTTCTGAAGGTAATTCTAGCTCCTTGACTCAGGTCTTTTTAAATCAAAATAATAATTTCCTCTCACATGTAAGACTGAAATAGGATGCCTCAGTAACTACTAAAATGGAAAACCTAACATTTGAAGACCTAAAATGAGCTTCCCAGACGCAACCTACTTTGCTATCCCATCATCCATCTGTGCAGATTTCAAGATTCAGAAAGCTAAAAGGTCTCTTCCAGAGAAACTCTTGTATCTATTCATCCCCCTCCCAAATTGATTCTCCCCCCCGGGCCCATTAATCTGCTGAGGAAAGGTACTAAATGCAAGGTAACAGACACACTCCCCAACCTCTTAAATCTGTATATTCTACCAGATTCAGTTAAAATAAGTCATTAAATAACAAGAAGTCAGGGTCAATTTTATAAAACCGAAGGAAAAAATATTACATACACACACACACTGCATAGCAATACTGCACTAACTTTAGACCCATGTTCACCTATTCCAGAATTCAGCTTTTAACAGTAACTACAACCAAATACTTCAGCAGAAGACAGAAGAAACCCTGTAATCCAGCTATGAAAAACCCTGTTCACCGCCAACCTTATTTCCTGAAGCCTAAAGAAATAATATCCTACCCTCACATATTTTCTTAAAACCCCGTTACTTTCCTGCTCTAAGGAACTTTTATTTTTAATCTAATTCTGACAAGTCTGTGAAACGATTTGTGTCCTGGGGACGGCACCATCCCAAGACATGCCGAGAGGGATAGCCTTAAAAGATGTCATTCCTGTAGATATAATTAACTAGGATGGATGAGCTGACAGAAGAGAAAGAAGCAGACTTCAGAAAATGGGCTACTGTGAGAGGTGAGTCTCTTTGCCTTGAAGGAGTAGAGTTATTGAGCTCAAAGCTTACAATGAGAAAAGAAGTTTATTTGGCTTTAGGTGTGAATTTAGCTTGTGAAAAAGTTGTACTACTATGTCTACACTAGACTTCCCAGTGCTTCAGAAAACCTAATACCCTCTTTATACCGGGCTTTGTATGAACTTAAAAAAAAAAATTTGGGTAAGTCAATGCAAACCTCCTAGGATACTTAACTACTTTGCGGGGGAAGGGGTCAAAGGAACAAGAGAATAACCATTTCTCTACACAAGTTGGAACAGGGATTTCTGGTGTTTTTTAGAGCTAAAAATTTCACCAAAGATTCTGCAAAGCAAAAGCCAAGTCACAATCTGACATTAATATAACATCAGAAACTGTGGCAGACTTTTTTGATATATCCCCCCTAAAGCTACCTGTTTTAAAAATGTTTGGATACATGACTTCATACAGGTGGAAATCTGTGACACTGATTCTCGTTCCCAAACTGCTCCCTAAATGGGACACTACACAGGTTGTCAAGGCAAGTATTTCATAATTACTGCTTTAAAAATGCTTTTTAACACTTTAACAAGCTATCATTTACTTAGCAACGTCACCATGA
Source organism: Crocodylus porosus (assembly GCF_001723895.1). Lineage (NCBI taxonomy): Eukaryota > Metazoa > Chordata > Crocodylia > Crocodylidae > Crocodylus > Crocodylus porosus. The sequence continues at coordinate 72,552,110 of NW_017728931.1, read as the reverse complement.
GTGATACATTAAGGCAGCGATTCTCAACTAGGGCCAACACAGCAACCTAGGAGGCTCTTTCAAGAAGGCTACAGGGTGCCACTAGCATTGTTAGGTGTGCAAACATGAATCACAAAAAAAAAACCACCCCAGAATTCAAATAGGAATCTGTAACATTAAAAACCTTATGACCTGTTGTGATCTTTCTGAGGTCTTTACAACACAAAAATTGCTCTATTATTTTTCGGTGGTCAAAAAACAAGTGAAAAATTAAGGGCTGGCATCTTCCAAGGGGTGCCCCAAGTCTAACAAGGTTGAAAAACATTGAACTAAGGGCCTGTCTACATGAGGTTAGATGGGTATAAGTATTAAACACAGCAACTATTCTGCAATATCTCCTATTTTTGTAAATGCTCTTATGCCATAGCCAAAGTCAGTTCTTGAAATTTTAGTTTTCATCGTCAAGTGAAAAAAACCCACTAAGCTGAAAGCATTCAGGGTGTGAAATGAGAGACTCCAATGCAGAGGACTATTGCAGATAGGCAGGAATAACTATTTCTTTTCTGTAGACAAGGCCTCTGAAGCACTCACTCACTTAACAAGGGAAATACACATGCCCTTGAATTCAAAGAGCATATCTGAATTCCTTCAACATGACACCTGTGGGATGTATCAATTGCCATTACATTAAGACCCTAAACAAACCCTACATGCCCCCTACTTGGTGCCCAGGGTAACAATTAGCTTTTTTTTGTAAGTACTGTATGCAATTAAGGAATATCAACAGCCTACAAGTGCACTTCCCATGACATCCTGGAACATTTTAGCAGGTTCTACTGACCTGAGAGATGGGGCCTACCACAGTTATATGGGCCTAAAACAATGTTGGAGAAAGTTGAGGCTACACTGAAGAGTGACACTGCACCCAAGAGAGACATGTCTTGGCCACAGCAGGTACATAAAGTGAGTACGTGCCAG
>NW_017728931.1:72519699-72551053 GCF_001723895.1 Crocodylus porosus | reverse complement strand
AGAGCTAAAAATTTCACCAAAGATTCTGCAAAGCAAAAGCCAAGTCACAATCTGACATTAATATAACATCAGAAACTGTGGCAGACTTTTTTGATATATCCCCCCTAAAGCTACCTGTTTTAAAAATGTTTGGATACATGACTTCATACAGGTGGAAATCTGTGACACTGATTCTCGTTCCCAAACTGCTCCCTAAATGGGACACTACACAGGTTGTCAAGGCAAGTATTTCATAATTACTGCTTTAAAAATGCTTTTTAACACTTTAACAAGCTATCATTTACTTAGCAACGTCACCATGAGTGATACATTAAGGCAGCGATTCTCAACTAGGGCCAACACAGCAACCTAGGAGGCTCTTTCAAGAAGGCTACAGGGTGCCACTAGCATTGTTAGGTGTGCAAACATGAATCACAAAAAAAAAACCACCCCAGAATTCAAATAGGAATCTGTAACATTAAAAACCTTATGACCTGTTGTGATCTTTCTGAGGTCTTTACAACACAAAAATTGCTCTATTATTTTTCGGTGGTCAAAAAACAAGTGAAAAATTAAGGGCTGGCATCTTCCAAGGGGTGCCCCAAGTCTAACAAGGTTGAAAAACATTGAACTAAGGGCCTGTCTACATGAGGTTAGATGGGTATAAGTATTAAACACAGCAACTATTCTGCAATATCTCCTATTTTTGTAAATGCTCTTATGCCATAGCCAAAGTCAGTTCTTGAAATTTTAGTTTTCATCGTCAAGTGAAAAAAACCCACTAAGCTGAAAGCATTCAGGGTGTGAAATGAGAGACTCCAATGCAGAGGACTATTGCAGATAGGCAGGAATAACTATTTCTTTTCTGTAGACAAGGCCTCTGAAGCACTCACTCACTTAACAAGGGAAATACACATGCCCTTGAATTCAAAGAGCATATCTGAATTCCTTCAACATGACACCTGTGGGATGTATCAATTGCCATTACATTAAGACCCTAAACAAACCCTACATGCCCCCTACTTGGTGCCCAGGGTAACAATTAGCTTTTTTTTGTAAGTACTGTATGCAATTAAGGAATATCAACAGCCTACAAGTGCACTTCCCATGACATCCTGGAACATTTTAGCAGGTTCTACTGACCTGAGAGATGGGGCCTACCACAGTTATATGGGCCTAAAACAATGTTGGAGAAAGTTGAGGCTACACTGAAGAGTGACACTGCACCCAAGAGAGACATGTCTTGGCCACAGCAGGTACATAAAGTGAGTACGTGCCAGTAATAGGCATACATGAGTAAGTGCTTATCCAAAATGTCAACTGGCAAAGGAGAAAGAGAATTTCACCCACCAAGATGTGGGGGGGATAGGGCAGCTTTTACCTCAACAGGATCTCCATGAAGTATCAGCTAAGCATATCTCCGTAAAATGAATAGACCACTTTATGCCAGTTCCTGAGAATACAGACAGGGGTGCGGGGCCCTTCATAACTCACAAACTTTTATTGCTAGGAGTCAGGGAGGAAGTCGTCTTTTGCCATCTACAGGTGGTAGATGAACTTCTCAGAGTCCCTTGGCTATCATCTTCCCCAACTCCTGTAGTCATCAGTACATTTTACTCTACAGGGATATGAAAACACTACGATTATGGTATAAGTAATAACTTGCAAAGCAGTAATACATGGTCCAGAAGTCCTTCTGTGGTAATCCTACCCCTCCACAAAGATGAAAACAAGAGAGGAAGTTCAGCGTATTACAGATTTGTTAAAGCATGAGACAGTGCTACATTCTTTCAAAAGGGGGCTTAAACATGAAGCTGCAAACAGTCAGGAAAAACACAGTTAAGACAGCATCACAAGTGCTGCAACATGCAACTGCAAGATCGTACCTGCTGCATGATATGATAGGGGAAGAGAGTGGTGGAAAATGAGCCAGTACAGACTGTTGGACTAAGTACAAGAACTTTTCCATCTCAACAGCACTAACAACAGTAAATTTAAGGACGAGGCCACTGTCTGATTAGTAGTAACTGGGCAGATTTAAACAGAGCTCTCTTCCACACACAGAATGCTCTCTCTCTACAAAAGGCAGAGCTAAGGTAGTAGGGTATAGGAGACTATTTTATAGATGTACTATTTAAGTTTAACCACTCTACTTTGGAAGAAGAGGACATACCAGCATATAAGTAATAAGTTTTTTTTGTTTACAATGGTGAATAAGTTAAGATAGACACAAGGCTCTTACAAATATTTGAGCACCTCTAGAGACCTTTGCTTTTGGTTAGTCAGTATATTTCATAGTTAAAATTTGCGCAGACTATAGGTATCACCAAAAGCTCAGTCATTTCATGCTTTATGTGTAGGGACCTATTTAATTTGTGAATTTCCAGAAATCACAAAATTAGACACTGTCCGCAAAAATTGGGCAACATCTGTGAAATCCAGAAGAAGGAAAAAAAAAACCTTACTAAAAATAAAATGCTCGCTCCCCAGCAGTCCTTATGGTCGCTGCGGCCTGGCCATACAGCCCACTAGTGCAAAGGGGAACAGTCAAGATGGTGGCCACCCCTGCCCCTCACCACTGATTAGCTAAGAGTGCTGTCTGTCAACCATCAGAGAGGGGCGGGTCTGAATGACACACAGCCTTCTCAAAAAATGGGGGGGGGGCACATGCCCACCAGGGCCTTCTATCAGGGGCATAGAGGGCCCACATAACCCCACAAATATGGTCACCAGCCCTGCAACCTGCCCACAAAATTGGTTGCCTGCCTCCTCGATTTCTGTAGGTCCCTATGTATGTGAATTAAGGAAAGAAACATTGTTCATACTGGAAAGTTTCATGCCATCTTGAGGACCTTAAAAATGTGTTATTAAAAACCCAAAACCGACCCATTCAGAATATGAATATGCAGGTTACAACTACATAACCCAGATTAGACCCAACTAGGGTTAAAAAAGCTTCAAAGTAATCATTAATCTTTTCCAAGTGTGGTTGACAGAAAAGTACTTATCACGCTTAAATTCCAGAAGTTTCACTGCCCATTAAGCACACCATTTGGCTAAGAAAAACATATTTAGAGAGACATTAAGGCATGAATTGGCAATATGCTTAGACTAGTGATATTTCACAGTTCCTGAAACACAAAAAACTATTTCATTTGGTACAGACAATGGGAGAAGTGTGGCTCCTCAACTATTTACTTCCAAACGTCAAGTAAATATTTCTAAAAACAGAAGATAATCTTTGCTGAACCATTAAATCAAACCTGTCTAACGCTTGTGAAACTAGCCAATCCCACAGCATTAAGCACTTGTCTGTTTTTGCCCTTCAGGCAGCCACAACGAAACATTAAGACTGTACAAGAGACGCCGAGAATCCTTGTGCCAGAATCCTTCTCGAAGACCCTGTTCATGGAGCAACAGTAAACAAAAGATGCTAGAGCAAAGTGGATAACACTACAACAGAACCCAGAGCACCTACCCACTGAAAGAGTTTTTAAAACACAGATGACTGCTGAGAAGAGGGACAAAGTCATTTTTTTTCCTTCTTTTTTTATTTTACAAGTCGTTACAAGCCTAAGCCGGTATTTATGAAGTTTTATCCTGACACTTTCAAAGGTGCTTCTTCCTATATTGCAATGCAAACAACTGTAGCCTCGATGGATAATTGCTGGCAGCTTAAATGTGGCTAAACTGTTTAAAACGTCATAAACCACAAGTTTAAGGTCCTGACCTCTGTCCACATCACACTTCCTTTTTCTTCTTTTTTTGGTACTCTACGAGCTGAAATTTGATTAATAAGTCAGACAGAAGGGAAAAAAAATCTAGCACTGTTTGTCAAATATTGAGAGATTTCTCCCCAGTTTGGGAGAATTTCAGGAAACATCCCTACGTCAATTTTTAAGCATATGCTACCTTAAGGCCTGCTGAAGTCTGAAAACTGAAGTTTTGGTATGCAGTCAGATTTAAACTTCAACACCTATTTCTACTCTGCTATCATGCCAAGATATGGGTGCATTTTTAGTAATGCTATTCAATTTCAGTTTACTCATTTGCAATGCATTTATTTCATTACAAATACACCCTTTAAACTACTGAAGTATGAATATAGAACTTCGCATTTCCTGTCTTCCCACCACTTTCATAATACAGTAGGAAGCCAAATAAAGCACTACCCAGGCAGTTTGTTAGTACTTGATAAATATTAACCTTAAACTATGACATCATCCTTATTCTACAAGTGTCAATGGAATGACATTCCACAATATGACAGCACACCTACTCTAGGAGTAGTTTTATTTGCTAATTAAACTATTTTTTTTTCTTTTTTCTATGTTCTTTAAAAGACTTTTGAAACAGATACCAAATTACAAGTTCTCATATCAAGCTACTAGGACATAAAAATCATAATGTTCGCCATTTCACAAAGTTAGGAATACTGGAACTTGCGCTCTCTGCTTTAACATTAAGTAATAGCAGGATGAACAGCACACATGGGACGGGGCATGGGGGGGTCAGTGCAATAACTCTGTCTTCAGTCAGCACGCATGAGAACAAGTCATAAAATGCTTAATTTTCATATCTAGGTTAAGAATAAGATTGTATAACTGCCTTTCAGCTAGGTTCTACTATAGTTCTTATACTGAGTAATTTTTTCCATTACTACAGATGGATTGTTTTTACTGGACGCATTCAGTCCCAGCATGTTTAGGACAGACATTTTACAGGGCCATGGTTACAACAAGATAAAAAATACTTTTCCTTTAAAGTTTTTCAATTTTTGGTTTCAGCAAAAATTATGGCCATCTGTTTATTCTATAATAATACTACCCATTTCTCCATAATAGGAACAGAGAACCTATTCTAGCTGTAAAATTGTTTGCCACAGAATTAATGTGCAACAACAGATGGTATCATGCTGGACATTAACCTCCAAGACCCAACTTTGAGACTGCATCACTATGTATTCTTTTGAACTTGAACCAGCATATATATAATTAAGAGAATCATCAATACAAAATAATTTTAGTTCTTTGGATAAGCATCTTTGTAATGACTATATTCATAAACAAACACAAATTACATGACAGCTACAGAGATGTTAACTGGATTTCCTTTTTATTGTGCTGGATTACAAGAACAGTTAAGATTCTGTAATGTTTTCTTCCTTTAATGGATGAAGAGACACATGAATACAATTGCTTACATCAGTTTACGTCCTCTTACCGTTTCAGAAAATTTTTGTTAGCACCATTAATCCATTTTAAATTAGAGTTTAAGAGCAATTTACAAAATCTGAAGATATATTTATCCAAAGATGCAACTGGCCACACTCAGTTGATCAAAAGGAATTATTGCTAACCATAAATTTATATATTTTAAAAGGTGCCCTTCAATTATCAGTATTTAAACTGAACTCCTTACCCTATAACTGCTACAGTTTCTGTAAAGTAAAAACATCTTCAGAGATTTGGACTGAGCCTAGCAATGGTGCCGCCACTCTGGGTATATGGCAGCACTGCAGTGGTAGACAGTCCTTGTTAACTGAAATAAAAATCAACAGCTAATCAATAAAATGGGTGTTATGCAGTATTATTGCAGCCACAGGAACCCGGGGCCAGAATCCCACCGTATGGTGCCTGGTACAAAATGAAAAACAGTCCTGCTTCAGAGATCTTAAAAACACAAGACTAGAGTCTGGGAATACAGACAAAGCATAAAAAGAGACAGCATGGGTCAGCATAATAGGTGGCAGTTCTGCAGTGACTGCCACTTACATGTTGCTAAGCTTTCTGTTGGCATCGTAATATAGAAGAGTTTCAGGAAGGATCGTAAGTAGCATCCCGGAGATTGCTTTACAGCTGTTTATAGGACACAATTTCCACAAGAGGGACTGCATGAGAAAGCACAGATTCCTTCTTTGAAACACCAACACAACCTACAAATACAATTCTTCAAATATTGTGGAGACCATCCTTGTCCAATTAGATCCAATTTTCAACTAAAGGAGTTCTTATATAGCCAAATCAGTGCAGTCTCTAAAAAGTCACTCCACATCTTAACTATAAGACCCTCTGAGAGAAGGACTGCGGCAAAGTACCCTTTCAACTCTACAAACATGGCTGTTTCACATCACCCAGGGCAACCATAAAGTAGGTTTGTGGCAGCTGGAGGGAAATATTTATTTTACTAAAAATGAAGGCCTTAATCACAAGTGATCAAAAGGCAGCCTCTAACCTCTGGACACTAGCATAAGAGAAAAATTCTGCAGAAAATTCTTAAATTCTGAACCAATACTGCTTTTATTACTTGCCAAAAAATACCAAGAAAGAAGTTATTAATATAACATAGCATGTAGCATGCCCTGCAAGGCAGCTGAGGAATAAGCTTGTCAAGTACTCTTCTTGCAGATCCCCACACTTACACAGGGACTATTCAACCAGGTTCCTAGCTCCCCCATTTATATCGATAAAACCTGGCCTGTACAGAGACAACTGGACAACATGCTGCCTTTTTTTTTTTTTTTTTTTTTTTTTATTAAGGAAAGAACTTGAGTTGGATGCAAGCAGCTAAGATTATCTCTACTTGCCTGCTCAGAAAGATGGTGGAGTCTCCAACATGGTTGGAGAGCACGGAGAGAAAAGAGCTACAGAATCTGACTACACCTTCTGGTCTTCCCACACTGACCTCTAAAGCCATATCCCTTCCTCCTCATTAGCTGCTGGCAAGTTTTGATGAAAATCGATCAGCATTCAGACAGTCAACAACCCTCAGGTTTAGCCCAAAAAAGATGGGGCCAGTAACAGCTTAAATCTTGGCACTGCCTCGCCAAAATACCAGAAGGGAGAACAAAAGCATTAGACTGTCTAGTATATGTCAATGGACAAGAAGTGCTGAAAATTCTCATGGAAGTCTGTAAATCAATAGTACTCAACCTGTTTAAAAAAAAGTTGTGGCTTCAGCCAGAGCCTGCGCCAATGTGCTGGAGGGCTGCTGGGAGCTTTCATGCAGTTCTGAAGCCCAAGAGCTGAATGCCACTGCTAATACTCATCCTTTTTTCTTCCCCTGATGCTGAATTCATTGGAGGGAAAAGGGGAGGGCAAATAGCAGCTGTGCTCATCATTTGGGCTCCAAAGCTGTATGAAAACTTTGACCTTACTGATGTCATCATGGGTAAATACTAGTGCTGCTCATTCCTGCCTTTCCCCTGTCACTGGAGAAAAGAGTAGACAACAGGCAGGAGTGTTCACCAGAGCAGATATGCTGATGATAGACCATTCATATTGGTTTCATGAGCTGCATCTGGCCCACTGGTCCGAGGCTGAGCATCACTGCTATAGATACAACGGTTCCTCACTGGTGCACTGCTCCCTTTTATAGGCAAATGGAGACCAGGTTTCTAATCCTACAACCTCCCCTTAGTAGCAAAACCACCAGCTAGTTAGTTCCTAGCAGAAAATCATGTCAGTCACATGGCTGCAACAAAACTGGTGACTTCCATCACCAAAATGCAAAAGTCTGCAGTTTGTGGTAAACAACTCGAATTCCATGCTTTTAAGTTCAGAGTATTCAGGTCTTAAATAAGCTTCTAATACAGTAATAATTGTGTCCATTTCCTATAGTCCTCTTCCCCTTGGGGTACCTCAGAAAAAACCTTAAACAAAATGAGCCTCAATTAGGGCATGTTCCAAAGATCTGCAGGACAAGAAAGAAGCAAATGACAGATGCCCAAAGTCCTCCATTGACAGCATATTACGTCTAGTTCCCAAACTGTTTCTAGCATGTAAGAAATGTACCCAAAGGAAGCAGATTGGTAGAAAGGCCTCAGTGGAGTATATTTCACACCCTCACCCACAACCACATAACCATACCTACACCCTCCAGAACAGGCTCTTTCATAGTTTATATTTCACAGAATATATTTATGGCCAGGGTCCAGAGTGCTGAGCCAGAGTTCTGGTGAAGAACCTGAAACACGTGAGTGGTCCTCCTTGGTGAGATAGAGGCAGTTCCTAATTAAAGGATCCTAGGAAAGTAGGGCTAGAAGGGAGCTCACAATATCATCTAGTTCAGCTCTCTGCTCAAGACAGGATCATCCTTGACTAAATGATCTCAGCTGAGGATCCATGTAATTTGCTCTTGAAAGTTTCCAGAGATGGAGATTTCACAAGTTCCCTAGGTTAGCTTGTTACAAAGCTTGACCACCCTGTAGTCAGAATGTTCCTCCTAATCTCCAACTTAAATTTGGTCTGCTACAGCTTGAGGGCATGGCTCCTGGCCACATCCCCTAAAGCCAGAGAAAAGCCCATCTCCATCCTTTCTATAATTACCCTTCAAATACTGAAGCCTGAAGTACACCCCCACAATATGTCAATCTTCTCCAAACTAAACAATCCTAGTTCTTTTTGTAAGTCATAATGGAAAGTCCAAAGTGACTTTTAGTCACCTACAAACAAATCATCCAATCAGCCTAGGCAGCTGCAATTGTCTCATCAGTGGACAAAACTTCATCCAAAAGCAGAGTTAATCCCTCCTCACTGTTTAGCACAACAGAAGTAAAAAAAAATTTCTACACTTATTTGATTGCAGCAATTTGAGGAGATGCCTAGCATTCCTGTTCTTGCTGTAAAGCAGAAAAATTGTAAATCTGAACGATACAGCAGAAAAATTCTGTATTACCAGATGGGCAAGACAGGCTAATGAGTCTCTTTTTTCTATTAAAAAAATAAATAAAAAAGCAATCCGAGTCACAGAGTGGGAGGCTCTGCAAAACACTTTGTCCTTGGTGCTGGCAACTGCTGCCAAATACTGCAGCATCACTGCCAGAATGCACTTTTCACAATAAGACAGAGTATGTTCACATCTAGCTAGCGTAGTTGAGAAGGCAGCTTTCTGCTTTTCTCAAGCCTCAACCAAAGACGCACAAATTTAAACAGTTACAATAAATTATAAAAGTAGTCTTGTTGCAGTGCAAATACTAACCTTCAGTGTGGTGGTCAGGAGTGCCATCTTGACACTCCATATTTACTCAGTAATTTGCATGTCGTATCTGCCTAGAAAAAAATTGTCTTAACTTGAAAACTACCAAATTGTTAGCTCAACTCATCTGCTGTAGACAAAGCCTGTTCTGGTTGTTCACTGCATGGAGCATCAATGCATCTGCTGGTATTCAAATATGTAACTGGCATTTTGTGAAGCATTTTTCTAAGGTAACATAGGAAAGAATATTGAGTCATTTTTCTTGTCATAACAACATTTTATAGAGCTATGCTGCTAGGAGCCACAATTGCCTACTGGCCCGTTCAAAAAAAGTGTTCCCTTGCCAGGATGACTCAGGGCCTTTCCTTTTTCATCTCCTTGTGACAAGGTATTTAACAGAATTTGCAGATACTCAGGGCAGCAGCAAGCAAGACTTAAGCCTGGCCAGATATACACTAGCCAGCAGCTAGCTGAAGAAAAAAAAGCCACAGTCACCCAACCACTTATCTATTGACAGCATCCTAGTATTATGGCAAGATACTATATGGGACACCCCAGGTAATATGGCATCTTTCACTCCTCAGCCTTTAAACACAACACACAGATATTTATCTTTCTTGTACAATTAAGTCTGATCTTTCTAGGAGCCTGTAAGAAGAGTAAAATTAAAAGAATGCAGCGGTTGGCAAACTACAAGCCATGGACCAGATGTGGCCAGAGCCACTGGATCCAGCCAGAGTGTAAGTTTTGACAGCACTGGGGTGCTTCGCCTGTGCCACACTGCTGCAGCTGGTCAGTAGAGAAAAGTGGCAGGACTAGGCTCTAGCACCAGCCCACACAAGACCCAAGCTGTATCATTTTGGCCCATTGCCAGAAAATGTTGCCAACACTGAGTCTAAAGAGCTTTTCAAATAAAATTCCAGAAATAAGCAAACAGCAACTTTTTAGGATGCACTTCAGCCTTGCAATGTCCTAAATATGAACTAATCTCAGATAGAGTTAAGATTTCCTCTAAATCTTGCATCTTCAAACCAAGGGCACAAGACTTCTCTTTACTTCAAGGTAGCCAAGATACCAGCTTGCGGTTCTCTGCCCCCGTCTCCTCCCTGCAAGCTGTTAGGTTTCTTGGTTTTTTTGAACTTCTGGTCAATAGCAGTAGGCAAGTGTCACTAGACAGCATCAAGTTAAGACTAGTATTAGACTCCACTCCTGGATTGTTTTATTGTATTTCTGACATCAATTATCAAAATTAGATCACAGGCCATTAACTACCAATTTAACAAATTAGAAAAAAAGTTACTGGTACCCAGAAGTAGTCCACAAGAATTAAGAGAAAGGGCTGTAATATGATATAAACATACTTCATAAAACCTATGGAAAGCATTTCCTTTTTTTTTTAAAAAGAAGTTGGTGAAACAAGAAGAGAAAATAGCAGCCACAGCAGGAATGGGTCCCAGATTCCCTATCTCTTATACTGAATAAAACAACAATCTGAAATATTACATACTTAAAATGATTACCCAAACTACATTTGTTAATAAGTAGACAGCTGATCTATCATCTTCCTTATGTGCAATTTATACATTCTTGTTAGTCTCATGGGTCTTCTAAACTGCAGGTTTTAGGATCAGAACTGCATCTGCATCTTCACAATTGGGTGTGATCTCTGGGGAAAAGTACAATACTCAGACAATTTTTGAAAAGACAGAAAAAAGCCACAAGGAGCAGTAATGATGTGCTTGGAAAATCCTGAGCAGCGACAGATAAAAGACTGACCATGGCTGGAGGAAGGGAAAGTTGCAACTGCGGCCCACCCCCTCAAACTGGTAGATGGGGTGGAGAAGGAAGAAAAGAAAAGCCCTATGTAGCCTTCAGGTACCCAGCATGCTTGGTACAAAACCAGCTACCTCAGGGCTTCAAATATTTAGTAACTGAGTAGATTCATAGAGTCATAGACACTAGGGCTGGAAGGGACCTCAGAAGATCATAGGATCCCAGCAAGATAAGCATCTAAATGTCTCTTGAAGGTGTTCAAAGTAGGTGGGTGGCAGTCTATTTCAAACGCTGAGGGCTCAGACAGTAAAGTTCTTCCTTATGTTCAGCCTAAAATGGTCATGGATGAGTTTGTGACCATTCAACCTTGTCATCCTAAACTTCATTAACAAGTGCAAGAGCCTACCTGATTTCTTCAGATTTAGATTCCTCTGAGTGCCTAGATATCTAATCTTCCCGTTTAGCTTTATTAAATCACCCAAATATAAACCAGTACCATCTTATCTCTAAGTCAACATACAGCTTGAGTGCATTACAGCTTGAAAACCTTATTCTCAGGGAACAAAATCAGGAAATTCAGATAGACACAGTAAAATTACCCTATTAAGAACTGCAAACAGGAGGATCCTTGTTTCAGGAATCTGTTTTAAAAAAGGCAAATACAAAGAATAAGCAAAGACAAGAAGTACTAGTTATTCTTGAAGTAGATTCCAAAAAAGGAAGCTGGGGAAAGGGTAGAATAGCATGAGCCTCTTATGCTGCTTACAGCAGATAGAGAGAAAAAATAAATAAATAAAAGCCCTTCTTCTTGTCAAAAGCCACAAATAGAAGTAGTTTTCAATACTAAATGCCCTAGGTTAATCTGATTTTTATAGAAAAAAAACCACTTCAGAAGTATCAGTGTAGTTGAAAAATGACCCAGCCAAACTTTAAAGTAGACTGCGGATAGAGGATGACATGGCGCGTTATAATTGGAATAAATAGATGAACTAAAATAGGAAATAATTTAAGTGAAATTAGTCTTGTGGGAAGAAAGGGCCTGTTCAACAAAAAAGTTTACAGAGCACCTTGCTAGCTACTCAAACAATAATGGAAACAAGGTAGTGATATCAAGTTTTGTAGGCAAGTCAAGTTATGAAAGTAGCAGTAAACAACAGTTTAATACATGACTTATTGCAATCTAATAATGAATCATTTCCCTTAAGAAACCTGCATCATCTCTAGTATGCAGTGACAAATGCAGTTACAATGACCTCTTTCACATCTGAACTTCGGCTTTATAAAGCCAAGTGTTGAATATTTGGTTAGATTGTTTGAAAGCAGATACAGAGATGAGGACCAGTAACCCACGTCCAATAAGAGAATCCACTGACAGCCAGAGCTAGTACAGCGCACCCTCTCTGCAATGTTATCTTTGGGAGCCAACAAACTGACACTACACAAAGATTCTCCTTATGAAGAGAAAGTGTTAAAATGTTTTCCACAGAGTTAGAGACAAAGTACATACTACTATTGAAAGCAACTATCATTCAGACCTAAAATAATTCAAGTTTTATTGGCTGAACAAAGTGACAATTGTAACAAGTCATGACATTTGTCAAAAACCTCTCTCTTCCAGAATTAAGACTGCCATCCTAAAATTAGAAATACTAACTCAAGTCTACAGATACAATTAAAACTTTCATTTCCTACTTGAGCTAGAATACAACAAGGGAATGAATTAAGATCTAAATCCACCGTTAGCACCTGAACTTGGGCACCACCAAGCTAGAGCACCAGCATTCATATCAGGCTGGAGTGTCAAAGTCACCTTATTAAAGATAATTATATAAAAAAAAAAAACCCAAAAAAACGCACACACCCCAATCAAATTAACAAACACCATCACCACAACCCACTTGTGTCATTGTAACTTTTGATAAAATTAAGTGCTAGCTTTTAAAAATTAAATAACTATTCCTACTCTTACCAGTAACACCACCCCACACACAAGTTTTTTTTTGGTTTTTGTTTTTTTTAAGTTAAAAGGGTTTTAAACACAAGCCACATACAAGTTTTTTAAATTTAAAATTAAACTCCAGAAACATCTCAGCAGTTACTTAACTTTAATCACATGAATAGTTCTCACTGAAGTTAGGGAAATTTTTGTGCAAGCAAAGTTAACTGCGTGTGTATTCAAGGTCAGGTGCTCATTTATTAAAAAAAGAACAAGCTTTAAAATAAAGTATTTTATACCACATAAGTCTGAACTTTCATTGTTAACAATGAAACAAAGCTATTGCAAAGCAAACATCTGAAAGAAACTCAAACCTATGAAGTATTTCAATGTAAGGGTAATATTTTAACAAGACCAAGTTAATTTTATGTTTGAGTTCTGCAAATAAGAATATTCCTAAAGCCCTGTACCAGTTTCAGACAGATGTGCATGATACATCCATCTATCTATCTATCTACAGATAAACAAACGTATAGATATTCTTAAATAATAAAAGGCTTAGTCCATAACGCTCTTGGAGAACTCTGATTGGTTAGTGAAACAACTAGAGTGCGGAGTGCCACCATGACAACGGGGACAGAGGGGATGAAGTGTGGGAGGTGAAGCCAGCAGCACTGGTCTCCCCCCCCACCCCGTCCATCCTGCTGTCATGGCAGTACTCCACCACTTCCAAGGTGCAGGGCCCAGGGGGGTGGGGTGGGGGGGAGGAGTGAGGCCAGCAGTGCTGGAAGCAGCAGTGGTGCAGGGTGCTGGCCTCACTCCCCACCCAAAGAAAATTATACGCCAGTTACTTGTCACTTGACCCTTTGTGGGGCTTCCAGTGACTATTTAAGGGAACAATGCCTTTCACACTGATAGTCGAAGAGGGTTACACACACACACACACACACGACAAGAAACACCGCAAACATTGTTTACAAAGTTCTACAATAAAGATCATTCCTTTACATGCCATTTGAAATATCGCTCCACATTAAATATTAAGCTTTACATGTGCTGTATTATGCTTTTTAAAAATAAACAATATTTTTGACCTAAATATGTACGTTAAGTTATTTGAAAATAAACAAAGAATACAATTACAAAAATAATGACCCAGGTGAAGAATGGATCCTTCTGCTAGAACTAATTAAAAAAGGCCATTGAAAATGGCTTTGAAAGTGAGAAAAACCCAGCAACAGGTAAATAAAGTAACTTGAGCATGTGTTTACTCATCATGATTTCCGGTGTCAAGCTAAAGTTCTAAAGTGCCATCGATCTAGGCAAGGTCATGGGGAGAAGAGGGAAGTTTACACCTCATAATGCAAATCAAAAACTAGAAGTAGTCCACCACACTGAGTGAGTTTGGCTGAAAGACCCCAACACATTTCCATGTAGACTGGTTGGCCAGAAGACTATCTTTGGCTTCTCCTGTCAATACTTCAGACCCTTGACTGGTTTAATGCTCCCCTACAAGGGCCAAGAAGGAGGAAGACTCATTTGAATTTTAGTCTAGTTAGTACTGAAGATAAAGAATTTTTTATAAAAAGGAAAGAAAAAATCCCCACTTGCTTTTGACTACAAAGTGTAAAGATATCTTTATTTTCCTGTTTGAACCCCACTATAAATGTGTTTCAGATACTCTCCTAAGTAGTCTTTTTCAGGCATGCACAAGGATAACGCAGCATAAAACATTGTGTCTCAATTTGAGGCCGGTCAATTTTGTATTATTTTGTCTCTGAGGTCTCAGCCTATTTAACAAATATGTCTGGTATTTACCCAGAGATAATTTACCTCTTCTGTGATTCTGAAAGTTATATAATGCTGATAATGCTTTAGAGCAGGGGTTGTCAACCGGGGGGTACCCGAGAAGGCGCTAGGGGTTCCGTATGGTAAGCAGGGACAGAGCATCATCACACATGGTCCTGCCCTGCCACGCAGGCACCACCAACCTGGCTGGACACACGTCCCCCCACCCCCGCTTGGTGTCCAGCTCCATGCCAGCCCACCCCACCCCAGCTCGGTGCCCAGGGGTACACTGCTCTGCGTCTGGCCTTCTGGGGGTACAATGATCAAAAAAGGTTGAAAAGCCCTGCTTTAGAGGTGCAAGATGCTAAATGGAAACAGAATCATGACCAAGACATTTAAACACATTTCCTGGACTCTGATTCAGGTAATCAGAAATTGAAGATTATGCATTTAAATATACATGTATTACATATTATACACCTACAGTAGCTATATTTCATATTTAATGTCTCAAAAGCCATTAGTTACTTCAGCAGGTGGTAATTTGACAAATCTGTAGGACCCACATTAGAAACTTTAAAAGTCAAACAGTTCATAATTAAATATTCTAAGTTTCCTGAACATATTTATGCCACACTGCCCTCTCACTACACTTAAACTACCAGGAAGAGGACAGCTGAAGAATGCCTCCACTCATGCCACGGTTTCCACTGACTGTCATTTCAGGAATGCATACAGCAATGCATGACAGCTTGGAATGTCTCCACCCATCTGATAGTATCAGGCCATGCACTGCTTACAACTAGCTATACAACCCTGAAGATTGGTTTTAAGCATCCATTTACTTTTTTTTTTCAGATGAATAAAGGGAGACTAGTAGAAATTGCAAACACGTGTACAATATGAAATTCATCACCTGCATGTCATGCCTGTTAGTAACATCTACAAAAAGGATTTTTTTTTTTGGACACACTTCTGTATGTTAACTGACTTCCATCAGAGCAAGCTACTGAAATGGAATACCATTTGGTTTATCCTTTTTTTTTAGTACTGCAAATACCTCAATAATATTGCATACTGGATATACAATTTTAAATTAATCAGCAGTGCCCTTTCTAAAACTCAAGGTTTTTTGGCATACATAACTAGCTCCCAAAGTTAATTTAAATGAAAATGCACAATTAAGCAAGCAAGCAAGCAAGCATATGTTTTTTTCTGGAAATAGTCAATTGCAAGCCTCTGAAAGGAGTGGGTCAGTAAAGCAAATTTGTTCTAAGCTTTTTGACATTTTTGAGAGTTGCAAATTATTTATGTCAGTAAGACAAAACTGGTAAAGCACTGATCAGTCAAAAAGTTTGTCAAAATCTAAGTCCCTGGTTGAGCCTAATGTGCACACTTAAAGCCTCAGTCGAAGGAGTTAAGTCATACGTTTATGACCGGTGCTTGGTTTACATCAGCTAGGGCTCTGCCTCATGGTCTCCAGCCTAAGCAGTTTACCAGCTAAATGATTATACCATTTCAGTAAACAGCAGTGAAATTGTTTCAAAACACATTAAATTACAGTTTTCGATCCAGGCATCCATTAAGTTCCCGGATTATGTTTACCCCTTTTTAAATGTAATGCTCCAAAAACAGCTTACAGAGCACTTATGTAGCATTTCTTCTAAGAGAACAGAGGGTTACAAAAAATTAAATCCAACCAAGATCAACCACGTGTCAGAATTTACAGCTTGTTTTGTTTTTAAAAAATAATTATGGAATATTTAAATATGGAAATAAATGTTTTTGTGCCAATAAAGTTTATAAATGTTACTGTGCCAAATCCAGAAAGGCTATTATCAGGGTAACATTTGCAACAACTAAAGAACAGAAATGGTCACTCAAAGTTGGGCCTTAAATTTTGTATTTGTTATGCAACTATCACCAGATAACAGACGGAAATGCTATGGCAATCCAAGAAGAAATATCTTCTCAAAATTACCGCCACCTTTTTGTAGAACATAAGTTTCCCCAAGGTTGTCTCAGTTCAGCTGTTGCATTTGTGCACTACAACAGCTACCCAGCAAGGAAAGCAGTACGACTATACACTCAAAGGCTGGACACAAGGAAGAATTTCTTTACTGTCCGAGCCCCCGAGGTCTGGAACAGCCTGCCATCAGAGGTGGTTCAAGCACCTCCACTGAACGCCTTCAAGAGCAAATTGGATGCTTATCTTGCTGGGATTCTATGACCCCAGCTGACTTCCTGCCCTTCAGGCGGGGGGCTAGACTCGATGATCTTCTGAGGTCCCTTCCAGCCCTAATGTCTATGAAATTTATGAAAGGCACACAGGTAATCCTCACCAACCACAAAGAAGCCAAAACAATTTTGAAGAGGTGTAGTATGTATAGTAATTCAGTTTAAAAATGTGCACATATTCAAATACTAAATAGAAAATAAAGCTTTCTTGCACCCAAAAGCCTACAATAAACAAGTGTTTACTAACAGAGGGTTCAGATTAAGTACAGAAGCCCAAAAACCCATAAATTACTGCAGGAATCCAAACGTGGTTACACTGAAGTCCAATGTTATTAGATCCCCATTTCTTGGGACAGAACAAGCTTTTACAAAAGCAATGACTTCCATACTATTACTCAAGGGGCTTTTTAACAAAAGTGCCTGTAGTTTAAAATCCCCAACACAGAACTAGTCTTCCCAATTTCATCATGCAACTTGGTAAGAGGAATGGCCACTATTCATGGCCCTATAATTTTTAAAACTCTCACGTCTAATGATACAATGTTACCTGAAACATTTTGCAAACAAAAAAAGATGCAAGTATCAACTTAAAAAACAAAATCAAAATGCAGATTTCTTTGCTAACAACTGACATGTTTGTAGTAAGCATGACATTAGGCTTGAAAAAAAGTAACACTATATTTGTCATAAGTGGCAAGATTATACTCTTGCTCTAAAAAGCAAAGCAGAAATCACAGAACAGGGGGTCCACTGTTCCCTTTTCCTGATTCCAGGATGCTCTGTGATCTGTAGTGTAATGTAAACAGTCAAAAAAACTAAGTTGCAGCAGCCTACCCCAACCATCTCTGGCCACAGATACATTCTTATCCCAGGACCTGCAAGGGGGTTTAAACACAGCGTTGTAACTATGTTCTGTAGCGCTGTTATCAGTAGAAACACAGTGTGTTTGGGTTTTGGGGGTTGTTTGTTTTTTTAATAGCTCTTTTTCACTGTTCCAGCTCTTTCAGGGACATCCCCCATGCTACTGAGAGATGTTTCATCTTATGGCCACACATATGCAGGAGAGACAAGAAATTAAGGCTTTACACAAACTGAGCCCAAAATAATCACCTCAGAGACCAGTAAACACTAAGATAAACTGCATACTCAAGAAATCTCCAAGGCTGCCCAGTCGGCTGTCCGTCAGCAAGAATAAGAAATTATTGTACAGTTCTCTGGTGAATAACTTGTATTGGCCTTTTAATTAGTGCTGATAGCCCAATACTGTATATTAGCGAAACAAACAGAGAAATGATCACATGAATTTTCTCCCCTTCCCTCTGCCAATGAAGAACTGTTTAGCTTCACTGACCTTTACTATAGATTGATTTATATAGGAAAAGGAGTTCACAGAAAAGCAAGACTTTGAAGCCAGCCCGCACCTATGTATGAAGTGCACAAAGAACTGCAACTATGTTCCCACGTTGTTTTGCCCAGTATATACAGCCAGCTAATATTCAAATATTTTCCCATACCTTATTAGTACAGAAAAAACAGAACTCATGAAGTACTTTACAAATACTACCCAGAAGAGCCCAAAGAAAAAAGCCTATACTGATAAGAATCACTATTCAGACATAAACCCATACTTCAAGATGTGACAGTGTATTCCCAAGAATTTAAGATGGGACAAAACAAACAAACAATAAATAATAAGGTTTTAAAGTTTTCTGGAAATGGTTGGTTGTAAAAACTTCAAAGACAATACTTCTAGGCAAGAACTCATGTAAGTTGTTCAAGTCCCTAAACTGGCTCTAAGCAATAGTCTGCAATGAGAATCCATGACTTATTGCAAGTGGTAGCACAGAATCTTATGTATTGCCTGTTTCCACTTCCCCAGAGATTGTATTCTAGCAAGGAGCACATGGCATCGTGCATCAACTCTAGCTTGTTTTCCTTTTATTCCATGCTGCACAAATCTGGCAAGATAGATTATGACAAAAACAGTTACTCTACACAATCCATATATTAAATGTATCCATTTGACAACTATAAAGTAATACAAAATTAAGAGCCTAGCTGGCTTTTACAGCTTGCACTGAATTAATGGAATCTTACCATTTAAATAAATATCAATTTGAGACCCAGAATTTAAAAAAAATAAGTTTGGTAGTTCCTCACGATATATCCTAAAAACAGTTGCTAATTTACAGCTGTTTTCAAGCGATGAAGCCCCACCCAGTACAGCATAACAAAATGTACTATGACCTTCCCAGTAAAGAAGAAAAAAGTAGGATTCAGTGTCAAAAGGAATTAAGCCCAGAAGAGACTATAAGGATCTGTTCTAACCTGGACAAGACCAAAGAATTTTGGTGATTTTTTTGGAGTACTAGATGATAAGAATATTCAGGAAGTAATTTTAACTGCTGCATCCTCTAAGAAGTGCATTTAACAAGCACCTACTTCTGCACACCATAGTATATTAACAGCTATTAACAGGAGTGTCAAATCATGGTAAAATGAAAGCATGTAGGTGGTACGGGGGAAGAGGGAGGCATTTGCAGATTATTCATCTCAGAAAGTAGTCTGCAGTACTTCATGGCCCTTTGTAAAGCATACTCAAAAAGCATATTAATTTTTTTTTCTTCTTACACAGGAAGGACAGAAACCCACACATGCCAGTTTGTCTTGCAAGCTTTTTACTCTACTAAGCTAGGTATTTGTATTTTAATTACTAGTTTAGCTCTTTGAACAAACTGACTAATGGGAGACCCAATGGCTGCAAGTAAAATAGCTCACTGCCACACTGCTAACTAAAGCTCAAGTTAACTGAAATATTTGGGGCTTGAGCTGCCTATGAACTGTCACCAATCACCAGGTTTTCAAAGACAAGAAAACCATTCACCTATTCTGCTTTATATCTAGTTAACAAGGAATTACAAGAGATGGATTATGTTCCTGTTCTACAACACTAAACCGTATATCACAGCATGCATTTGAGATTAGAGCTAGGCTTTGAACCTTTCCAAGCAAGAAAAGCTATTTCAAGCCTTCCTGGGTAGAATGGAATATAAATCTAAAAAAAAAAAACCTGTACAATTACAGTTGAAAAAAAAGGATGGAGCATAATGGGAAAGGTAGAAAGTGGTCCAAAAGTGACAGGGAGTCACCTCAGTTTAGAAAACAGACAGGAACTGTTGTTTCATATGAGTAAACCAATCTAAACTAATTGCCAGCACTTCAGTGAGGGCAACCATGGCAGTCCCACTACAATAGGTCTTTCAACATTGCTGATGCTAGTTAAAGTCAAAGGAAGATTTACAAGAGCAGGACGCTTTTTCAGAAGTTATCCTTGAGCAGGCATGGCTTTACCTGTCACACACAGACAGCTCTGGTAATGGATGGGTTTTCCCTAACTCAGTGTGGTATCTAATATTTTATCATTTTTAATTTAGAGAGGTGCTGTGTAACAGGAGAGCAAATTTTACTAAAATGAAGGTTGTGTGTCAGTTAAAGGGACATTATGAATCCAACAAATATTTAGGGAACATAAATTTATTCAGCTACATAAAGAAAACTGCCAGTTCAGAATTAAAATTCTCCAGTTTGCTTTTTAACTAGATGTTTGCTGACAAAAGACTCAACACCATTTTACTGTAGCATCACTGCAATGTAACTGAAGAGTGAGGCACGCAGGAGTTCAAGCAAAAGAGTTCTGCAGTTATACCGACCTCCTGCTTCCTGCAGCCAGTTTATCAATTGGAGGGGCAAAAGTTCAACAGAAGAAAGGTGGAGTGACATCAAAAAACGTGGTAAGTGTTATATTACAGTATTGCAGAAGTGACAGAGACTCCTCCTCCACTTTTTAAGAAGGTTGCCTGTTTTTGGCAAGCTGGAATCTCATATTTTGTTCTTCTAACAAAACAAACCATGCACCACTCTTTTCTTTCCATCATTAAGAGTTCGGTAGATTCTGGACCCGAAAGCAATTGCTTACATATTAACATCTAACCAAATAAGATATGGCTTACCTAGCAGACGCAGTTCTCTGTGGTACAAACAGAAATAAATATCTGGAGTGGTAAAACTAGGCTTTAATATACTACTTCGTTGTATAATGGCAGATTACATGAAAACATACTGTCCAATGGTTAATACATTGCCTTTTTTTTTTTAAACCCCATATACACATTTAATTTCATTCTTCTGGTTATTTTTATAACTAGAAGTTATATCAATTCCCTGACAGGACTAATGACTCAATGGAAGAGCAACTGACAGCTTTTACAGTGAAACCAAAGAATTAAATACAGTGCATTAGAGCACAGTATAAAACCCAGTTATCTAACAGGGTACATTACTTATGATGCTAAGCAAGGAGACATTCATCATACTTATTTTTATGCCAAATTTGTTTTTACAACCAGGCACTGTCACCACAGTGCTTCTAAACAGTGCATCAGGGAGGATTTCTACCAGATCAAACGAGTGATTATGACCAAGCGTTTCGAGAACTCCTGAACCGCAACATCCAAACTTACAAAACAAACACTCCCCCAAAAAGCGAACCTGTCAAAGAGATTATTCTTGCCTTCCTGACATTCGGTGAACTTAAGATGCCGCCTGAGCTTTTGGCCCACTCGGAGAAAACAAAAACTATTCAGGCAAACCCGCATTATCTCCGGATTGCCACAGTCTTGCCTTATTTGGCTAACGTTTGGAGATTCCAATCGCACTGCTATAAAACTTTACCATGCACAAAGCATCCATTTTGACAAAAGTTCACAGCCCGTTTCCTTGCCGTTCCCCCCACCCCTTGCCCTGACCTCGACCCCAACCCAAAGGTCCATCCCATTGCCAAAATCCTGAGCACAAAGCCAGGGGGAACCTATTTTTTTGAAGCTTTCTGTGGGACTGGAAAGAGCGGAGCAATCCACACACTGTAAAAGCCCAGCAGGGCTCTGGAGCTGCGCTCCCACCACACTGCGGCAGAAACCGGTGAGGGCCACCAGCAACTGACACACGTTTCTATATTAGGAACAAAACACTGGTTCCCCCTAGAAACCAGACAGAGAGAGATGAGCTGCCTACACAAAGGCACACACAAATACACACATGAACACACAAATGCACACATAGATTTAAGGCTCTGAACTGCAGTGAGATGGGGGGAGGACAGGAAATCGCAACCTAGGAGCAGAGAGCACCCAAAGCCTTAGGGCAGCAGACACGAGTGACCCCCAGCACAGGGGACATTTTCTGCCTCCTTCTCCTCTTTCCCCCAGCCCTCCCGGCCTGCCCGCTCCAGGCAGCCTCTCCCCCAGACCCCTGCTCCCCGCCGCCCCCAGGGAGAGGGTCCCGGGGCCCGCCCCCCGGCCCGGGCCGGCCGCCCCCCGAGGCCGGACCTGGTGCAGCGCCGTGAGCCCGTCCACATTGGCGTAGTTGATGTCGGCGCCGCGCTCCAGCAGCCGCAGCACCTCCTCCGTGTCCCCGCTGGAGCAGGCGGCCAGGAAGACGGCGCCGTCGTCGAACTTCACCTTGGTCTTCTTGCGCTTGACCACGGGGGGCTCCAGGTCCGTCTCGGAGCCGATCCAGCGCTTCAGCTGCTCGTTCCGCTTCTGCTTGGCGTCCGCCATCTTCATGCCCTGCTCCCGCCCGGCCCCTGCGAGCTGCGCTGCGCTCCGCACCTCGCCGCCGCCCGGGTCCCGCCTGTATCCCACACGGCACCGCGGCCGGCCCGGCTGCCCGCCCCGCGCCGCGCTCACTCAGCCAGCCAGCGAGGAGGGGATGGGGGGAGGGGCCGCGGCGGCAACCGGCCTCGTTAGCATAATCCCGCGAGACCGAACGGCTCCGAAGCGGAAGGCTAGGTTCTTCGACTACAGCGATATCCGCTCCGCCCGCGGTGGATGGAGTAGGCAGGGCTTGGAGCAGGGACAGTGGGCGGGGCTTCGAGCAGCGCGGTCTGAGGGGCAGTGGGCGGGGTGGCGGGAGGAGGCGTGCCTGGACCTGCTTTCAGTGGTGGGCACGAGTGACCGGCGGGGGCCGTGCTCAGCCTTAACCTGACGCGGGAGCCCACCCCCCGGTTACGGCCGGGTAGAGGTCCGAGCCGATGTCCAGCTGTTTCCATGTCTGGAAGTAAGGCCCGCCCGTGTCTTGACCTCAACCCCAGCGCCCCTCACCGGGAGCCCTCGGGGTCTGTTACAGTACAGCGATGCCCTCACAACAGCCCGCCCCGTGCCCCGCAGAGCCAGGCAAGGCTCCGAAACCCAGCAGGAAGCACGGCAAGGCTTGGCGCTCACAGGGCACATAGCATTTCACTGGGGGTATCCACACGAGCCAAGATGCAGACGGCACATTGGCCTAATAGGACTGCAGTAGTGTGTCACAGCACAAACCAGGCTAGTAGGTTCCTGCGGAGTGTTATTAGGCTAGTGCCCAGGAAGTGGCACTAAGTGTGCACCAGCGCTACTGCACGGTAACTTTACCTACTGCGTGTTTAGTTGGTACTTTATTAAAGAAGTTGTCACAGGGCGAGTACCCAGGAGCAGCCGTGATCTTTCCTGGCGCCCCCCCACCGTGCCAAGTTGGCAATTAAGCACCCTCATTCTCGCCCACCACATCTTTGCTGACACAAGTATTATAAAGGAGGCTGCCTTTTGTCCCCTTGGACACGGTGCTCTTACTTCTCCTGGCCCCTGTTCTGTATAGGTTGAACAGGTGCACCCAGCCTCATGGGCTATGCGTGGCTCCTACCACCCCTTATACCACACCCCAAGCCTCTCAGTTGTACCGGACGTTGTTGAGTCTATTCTTGTTATGCTCACCTTCTCCAGGGCTCCTCTCTGAGCTCTCACCCTCTCCGGGGCTTCTGCCTGTGCGCTCCTCTATGCGGTCGCCCTCCCCGGGGCTTTTCTCTTTATATGGATACAGTCGCCCTCCCTGGGGCTCTTATTCCTACACACCCTCCCTGGGGCTTAACACAGTACTCTCGTGCACCCCCTCTGGGGCTTCTTTTCTCGCACTCACGCCCTCCCTGGGGTCTTGCTCACGTGATTCCCGCCCGCACTGGGGCCTGTGTGCGCCCTCCCTGGGGCTCTCACAATTGGGGCTCAGGTGGCCGTAGCTGTACCTGGCCCCCAATGCACTGTGCCCCTTCTCAGGGCTAGGGTCAGTGCACCCCCTCCTCAGGTCTACAACCCCCACCGAGGCTCAGGTGGCGGTAGCCGTGCCTGGCCCCCCAGACCCGCCTTCTCGGGTCGCTTACCCGCACTGGGGCCCTTCGCCCCACACAACACTGTCCCACTGTCAGGGCAGTGAGGGACAGTGCTGCAGAGGCAGGTGCAGTGGTAAGTTGAGTGGAGCCCCAGCCAGGTGGGACTTACCTGCTAGGGAGGTACAACCCCAAATAATTTTATAACCCCCAAAACACGGCACCCTCTCCAGTGCCAGGAACCCCCACGCTACTGGGGAGCTCCCATGAGGCCTCCAACCCCTATAGCCTCACCCGGTCCTCCGGTGTAGTAACAAAACAGAAAAACTCCCACTCCTGAGCTACAACATAAACTCCATGCCAAACTGGCTATCCATCATTCCTCTCCCTACCAGGGTTTCCTCCACCCCATACCGTCTCATGGAACGCTGCTCAGGCCATCAGGCTTCTCTGCTATGCCTACTCCCAGCAGAGTTCTCTCTTTATCAACTGCCAGAGAGGAACTACCTGCTTAGCCTCAGCCTAGGTTGTTTATATAGGCCAGGCCCTGCCCCCTTCCGGTCAGCTGACCAACTGCGGTTACCCCAGTAACCAACACCTGTCCTTTTCTCTAGGAGCAGGGCATTGAAGTGCCCTGCGACAGAAGTACTAAACCAAATGCGCAGTATCTAAGGTGCATTAATGAACGCATAGATGCACCCAACATGTTTCACCAGTAACAGGAGTGCCAGATCTTGAGCCTGACTCGGGGTGTTAGCAGGTGTCTAATGAACAGTCAAAGCCTTGGCTTCACACTGGAAATGGGCAGAGCAGGAGACTGGCACTATAGAGTAAGGACAGTGGAGATATGCAAGTGTCTAAGCAGAAGAGCACAGCTTTCTCAGCCCAGTGGGCCTTACTCCTATCTTCATGTCACTCACTTGACATCACTGGGCCTTTTCCAGAAGCATCAGTAACAACAGGGGCCAAAATTCAGCGGCCTTTTAAAGCTGTAGTGCTATCCCCTAGCCCATGGATCATATACAGTGTGCAGAGCCATGTCCTCCATGACCCATGTCCTCAGTACTCCCCATGGGTCTGAAAATTTGGCAGTGGCAGCGTTAATCACCATCCCCCACACCCCATGCTGCCAAACATAGGTGATGCGTAGGAGGGGCAGGGGGAAGCACATTTCCCCCCAAGATTGGCCGCTGCCAAAGCTGCCACTGGCTTCTGCGGGCAGTTACTTTCTGCACCCACCCCCACCGCCGACGTAGCCGGTGACAGCTGCAGGCAGTCCACACTCGCTGTTTGCCAACCCTCACCCACCGCCAGCAGCGCCTGCAGGTGGTCCCTGCTCACAGCTCACCACTGCCAACACTGCCGGCAGCAGTTGCAGGTGGTCCCTGCTCACCACCATGGTGCCACCACAGTCATGGAAGGCACCAGTCATTCATGCTGCTAAATTTCTCCTAGATTGGGCACATGGGGTAGAGCAGCACAAGGTGGGATCCAGACTGATAGGTCTCAATCTGAGAGGTGCAAGGCAAGATCGGAACACACAGGCCTGGTCAGGCAGTGCAAGGCAAGATTCAGGTGCACATCACCTCAGATGGTATATACCAATGCTTTGCTAAGGCAGAAGGCAGAGTAAGGTAACACCTTAGGGTGCCTATACAGGAGTACAGAGGCTACTTCAGCACGCTATAATTCTAGGCGCTGACCCCATGGACTGGCCTATGGATGGGCTCCGTGCCATTCATTTGGCCTGGAGGAAAAAAAGCTTCAGCACCACTGTTAGAGCATTCTACCTAAGCACAGAGAGGGAAATCCACCTGCGTACACAAATTATGCGCTTAAGTCTCACTGAGTACATCTACGTGTGCACTGCACAGTCATTTATTACTTGCTTAAGCCCACCAACACTACGTCTCCTTAGCAACAAGCTATGGCAACTTAGCTCATCGGTACAGCAACATAGTGTCTCGTGTAGATGCACCCACTGAAGCTCTATTTTGATGGTCATGTTTGCCCTTTGAAAACAAGAACTAAATTTGTCCTAAAAATACCTATCTCTCTTTTGCTTCCGTAAGCAAACATGATCAGAAAACAAGACTGGATAACTGTATTTGTATATTCATATAAAACTTTATAAATATGATCACAAAGTCTGTCAAGAGTAACCAGTGATTTTAGTTGCTGTGTCTTCAGAGTGCCCAAAGGTTGTCTATGAAAGCTTATACATTTCTGAATCAGTTAATGTCTAAGGGCACTTTTACACATGCTGTGCAGGTGTGGGGGGGCGGCACTTTAATTAGAGCTGCTGTAATTAAAGAGCTGCTACTTCTCCTGTATCAACATCTCTGCAGTTAAAAACGGTGGTGGGAGCACTTGAACTAAAGCTCTTTCGAGGAGCTGTAGTTCAAGCTCCCCTGCCACCATTTTTAAGTGCAGGGACACTGATGCACGAGATGCAGGAGGTTGCTGGAGTGAGACAATTGCCACACTCCAGCAGACTCAATCGAGTCTATGCCAACGTGCTGGAATTCTAGCTAAGGTGCTACCTTGCCCTGCCTTTTACCTTAGCAACTCATTGGTATTTCATTTGAGGTGCTTCAGGTTAAAAACTTCAAATTACTGATTTTTCTTAAACATCTTTATGTTTGCATGTTATGTATATGCAGAATGCCATTAGGGAGAAGCCAAATATACAGATTCTTTAGTTGATACATAGACTGCATTAAAAATATATTTTTGTCTGAGCAAAGAATAATACTACAAGGAGAGATCAAAATATAAAATACATAATTAAGAATGTAGAATATTTATCAGGAATTAAGAATTAGCACTTACAAGCATAGAAGACATTGTTTAATGATAAGAGTTGTGGGAAAACATGCCTCTGATCCAAAAAACATGAAAATTAGAAGTAAAGGGAAAAGTCTCCAATATTCATTGAGACCCTTAAGTCTCCTACAACACTGGAAATAACACTCTACCTCTTCAGTGGATGTTAAGAAGTAGTACAAGCCTTACCTTCAGCCAGTTTATGCTCTCTCACAAAATCTTAATGGTTACCTAAGGTGTTTTGTTATATTGGCACATCTGACTGTCACACGGTCCATTAGTTTGGAAAGTTCTGCTTTAGCATTGCTGAGGTCATTTTAAACATGGGATGAGGAAGCAAAAGTTGGATAATCTAAATGAAAATCAGTGATTTCTTTATGTATATACAGTAAAAATAAAAAAGAGAGAAAGAGAAAACTTCTGGCCTGAAACTTAGCAGCAGAATATTTCATATGCAACTGCACCAAAATCAGACAAAGTCAAGAGGGCAAATAGAAAACAAGGCAGATCTTAGATGGCAGTGCTCCCTGGCTCTGAGGTTTTGCTATCAATAGCCCTAATCTTACAAATACGTATACATATGAGTAACTTTATATAAATGGGTAGTTTAATTGAACCCGATGCCAACAGGCCTGTTAGTGTGTTAGGATAACCATGTAAGCACTTGCAGAATTGGTGCCTATGCTTGCATGGAATGTTTTTAGTTTGTTCAGTGATAGGCAGCAATTGTTTACTTCATCAAGTGGAAGGTAACAAATATGACTTAGCATCTAGAATGTTATCAGTATGCTTTTTCTTTTTGTTAATTTTACAAAAAAGCCATTGCAATCAAGGGACGTAGTCCAAAGCTAATTAATGGAGGCTTTCATTCCTTGAAGTGCACAGATGAAGCTTTCCCACCACCCAAAATATTCAGCTTGAAGAAGCTTTATTGCTAAGTTCATGAGAGCACGCTTTGTCTGAAAAGCATCAAGCATCTTATGGTTATTGGTAACTAAATCTTGGTACTCCTCTGCTATGGTCCCTGGCAGATATTAATCCATTGACATGATTGGGATCTGAGAAGTTTTGTGCCCCATCAAAAAAACCATGCATTGTGCTATGCCAGATGGACATGGCAGGACATATGATGTTTGGGGTAGGTCTTAAAGTGGTGCAACTGTTGGAACCAAATTCACAGAACCTGGACCTAGAGCTGCCTCCAGCCTGATCCTTGGGATTAGGCAAGGGGTCACTCTGTCCCAGACCCTGGACCTGTCCAGTGCCTAATCCTGATGTTCAGCTGAATATTAGCATTTCGCATACAGCTCACCTGAGTCACCTAAGTGTCAGGATTGAGCACAGGACAGTTCTGGATCCAATTTTAAGACCTAGGGCTGTCCCCAGCCTGATCATGGGGTTTGGGCAGGGGTCAGCTGTGACCCAGACCCTAGGGCTGCCCCATGCCTGATCCTAGCATTCAGCTGGCCATCCAGATCCACCACAGAACAGCCCTGAGTTGGGGATATGTGAAATACAAGAAATACCATTAAATATGCAAGAACCACAACCTCCTTCGGAGAGGACTAAACATCAGCAATCCTCTGACTACTACACACAGCTCCAGATATGCTTCACAACTATGCAGGAGAACTTCAGAGACACTTAGAAATCATCTTCACCTAACCTACTCCAAAAGAGATCAACTCAAGGAGGGAATCAACACATGCTGCAACAACTTAAAAGAGAAAAATCCAGGAACAATTTTCCCAACAACAAACAATCATCAGACACAACAACAACACCTTACAACATTCCAACCTCAGACTCAGTGAAACTGAAAGAAGCCACCAATCCTCAAATATTATCAATCTCTCCATGCACACACTTACCAAAGCTGAAAAATCTGTCCCGTCTAAAGGCCTGAATTTTTGTCTGGAAAAATACCCCAATAAAATACTGTAATGTGGAGAACTAGAAGAATTCTTCCAACACCTCTGCCTCAAGGAATATTTCCACAGCCAAAATGAATCCACTTCCAACACTGCATCCTTTGACAACATTGTGGAAAAGATCAGCACCCCAAAAAATCAGATTGGACATCTCACAGGGGGTGAAATTCTAACCTTGACTCATAGGTGACACATAGGGAGGGCATAGAGGAACACATGGCCCCTCTGATATTGGCTGCCACTGAAGCTGCTGCTAGCTTCTGTGGGTGGTTGCCATCCCCCACCCTCCGGCCACCAGCAGCTGCGGGCAGTCCCCACTCACTGCTGCTGATAGCACACACGGTGGCTGCAGGCAGTTCCCAGTCACCTCCCGCCTACAGTGCAGGCAGAGGCTGTGGGCAGTCCCTGTTCACCGCTTGCCACCATGGTGCCCCCGCAGCCATGGAAGGCACCAGTCGTTCATGCCTCAATCACTATATTGACTGCTTTAGGGAAAGAATGAACAATGAAATAATCAACAACACACATCACCATAACAACCTCTCCCTCTCAGACGGAAGGGCCACAGAATCTGTAAGATCGAACCATCAAATAGTAATAAAACCAACAGATTAAGGAGGAGCTATAGTTTTCCTTAACCGTGAAGGCTACATAAAAGAAGCCAGCAAAAAACTCTCTGACACCACCTACTACAAAAAGCTAGAGGAAGATCCTACCCCCCTTTTCACCTTAAAACTCAAAACTACAATCAAATCATTACCACGTGAACTACAAGAAAAACTATAGAATTTGCTTCCCAACCCAGGGACTTTTTCCATGCTTCCTAAAATCCACAAACAAGAAAACCCAGGCAGACTTATCATATCCAACTATGGAACCAGGCTGAGGAAATACTAGGTTTCCTTGAATCAATCCTAAAACCTCTTGTCACCGAAAGAGTGAGTTTTGTCCAAGACATAACAGACTTTCTATGAAAACTTAAAAACATAGACCACCTTCCCAGCAACACCCTCCTAGCCACCATGGATGTTACCGGCTTATATACCTCCCTTGCATATCTACAAGAGCAAGATTAGAACTCTGAGTACAGACCTAAAAATATTACTGAACTTATACACTTCATCCTCATATGCAACAACTTCATTTTCAAGAACCAACATTTCCACCAGACCATGGGCACAGCTATGGGCACAAAATGGCCCCTCAATATGTCAACCTTTTTATAAGCCACCTTGAAGAAGAATCCCTCAAGGACTGCACCATCAAGCCCTTGCTATACTTAAGATATATCAATGACATTTTCATCATTTAGACTGAAAACCTTTAATCTTTTATTGATTTCCATAAGAAATTCAATAATCATCACCCCTCCATCAGACTCTCTCTTGAATACTCCAACATCAACATCTCCTTTTTAGACACTATGATCACTATCCAGAATGGTAAACTACAAACCACCATATATAAGAACCCAGGGACCAATATACATATCTGCACAAAACCAGCAATCACCTTAGACACACCAAGAAAGCTGTAATATACAGCCAAGCCCTCCGATACCGCCGAATTTGCACTGAGGAGAACACCCAGAATCATCACCTCACACATTTCAAAAGGGCTTTCACTCAACAAGGACACTCCTCCAGGGGGATAGATCACACTTTTGAAAGAGGCACCTGGATACCATGTAAAAAACTGCTGCACTACAGAAGAAAAGTCCCCATGAGTCACACACAGACATATCATCCCTCCCTGGAACCTATACAGAAAATCCTCAAACAATTGCAACCCATACTAGACGAAGACCCAATTCATAAAAAGATTTTCCCAGAACCACCCATCCTAGCCTTTAAACAAGCACCAAACTTCACTAACCTCATCCATCACCAGAAGCAAACTTCCTATGGCCCAAAACATACCAAATGGATGCCATGCCATGACAAGAAATGTAAAACCTGCCAACATATCTCCACCTTCCCCACAATAACTATATCCCACAACAGAACCGTCACCATTCCTGGATCTTACAGCTGCACCTGCAGAAATGTAAAATATCTCACCAGTGCACTAAATTACCTGATAGAAAATATGTAGGAAAAACCAAACAACAACTGTGTACCAGAATGAACAAGGGAAATTCTATCAAAGATAGGAATACCCAGTTACCTGTGGGTGCACACTTCTCGTAGGACAATCACTCTCTCTCTCTCTCTCACTTCTAATCCTCAAAGGGAATTTACAAAACACCTTTTGCAGACAAGCCTACAAACTTCACTTCATCAACCTAACGGATACAAAAAATCATGAACTAATGAACCTGGAGGGATGTGGGCAGTGGGGTTCCTCAAGGCTTGGTCCTCAGGCCCGCACTGTTCAACATCTTCATCAGTGACTTGGACGAAGGGGTAAAAAGCACCCTGTTCAAATTTGCTGAGGACACTAAGATGTGGGGGGATGTGGGCACGCTAGAAGGAAGGAATAGGCTGCAATCAGACCTAGACAGGTTACAAGGGTGGGCAGATGAGAATAGGATGGGATTTAGCACCAACAAGTGCGAAGTGATGCACCTGGGGAGGAACAACCGGCACCATACCTACAGGCTGGGGAACTCCCCTCTTGTCAGTACAGAGGCGGAAAAGGATCTTGGAGTCATCATTGACTCCAAGATGAACATGGGCCAGCAGTGTGGGGATTCAGTCAGGAAGGCCAACTATATCT
>NW_017728931.1:72508921-72519224 GCF_001723895.1 Crocodylus porosus | reverse complement strand
ATTTAGGCTAGATATCAGGAGGCGCTACTTCATGGTCAGGGCAGCTAGGAGCTGGAACCAACTTCCAAGAGAAGTGGTGCTGGTTCCTACCCTGGAGGAGGTTAGATGAACACCTTGCTGGGGTTGTTTGACCCCAGTAATCTTTCATGCCATGGTAGGGGGTCAGACTAGATGATCTGCTCAGGTCCCGTCCGACCCTAGAAACTATGAAACTATGAAATATAGACATTGGCTTTATGACACATTATAACCTGCCTAACATCTGATACCCCAGGTAACCTCTCTATTATTTACCAGCTACATCGTATCACCAAGTCTACATTCCCCTTCGCCCCTACCCTAACCTGTTTCTCACCCATTGAGTGCCTCGATTTGCATTTTCACTGGCTGGCATTCTTGCTTACTGGTCTCTGACCTCTATTGTATCCCATCCAAGAAGAGCACAAAACAAATACAGATGCTTCCTCAGCCTGAAGAAGGGTATTTGAACCCAAAAGTTTACAAAAAAATTTTTCCAGCTATTTTAGTTGGTCTAATAAAAGATATCAGATTTACCCAAAGAACCTTGTTTGCCTATGTCCTTAGACCAACATGGCTACAACCAATACCCATTAAATATGTATTATCATGACTGGTGTACCATTTTATTGTGCCATAAGTTGTATAGTGTGTTGTAATTTATTGTCCTATTAACACATTATATATTAATTGTGTGATAAATACCATGTCTGTCATGGCGTTTTTAAAGAAAAACCTTAATATATCAAGGCTAATTCCACCAACTCATTTTAGAGAAAAAGGAGTATTTGGAGAGAGCTTGACACTAATATGCTTAACTATCACTTAGCTGGCATCAGAGGTTTAAATAGTAGGTTTTTTGCCCTGGGCAAAATCCTGTGGGGGCCAGGAGTGCTAGTTCAGGGCAAAACCCTACCAAGGGGAGAAGGTGCTAAGCAATAGAGAGCAAGAGTATGGGAGGGAGAGGTCAGTCCCATCTGCCCTGTAGACTAAACATCCCATCTGCTACTAATGTGGATTGGTCTGCCCCACCTGGTTGTTGTCAACAGTACTATGGACTCCCTGGGGAGCTGCCATCTTATTGCCCTAAGTAGCTTGTCAGTGCCAGGCCCTTAGTGCCTGTTGCTCTAAGTAGGCATCCAGGGTGGGTGCCCTGCACTTCCTCCTCAAGTTGCACTACTGGCTAGTGTTAAATTTTTCAGTAAATATTCATATTATTTGCTATCAGTATTCTGCTCAGGGATTAATAAAAGGAAAATGGGAAGTCTTTATTTGCCAGGAAAAAGACATGCTAAGGTGGACATCACTAATATGATGTATAATATACCTTTTGTTTGTCTCTTTTACAGTCACATTTTCCTAATTCTTTAAAATATCTATTTCCTCTTCTACTAATATGGGGGAAAAACTATAAATAACAATGAAAACTGATTAACAAACTCCCTCTGTTAGGTTCATAAGGTAAACAAAGTAAAAACAACACAGATGTTATTTCCTATGATCTCTTCCAGTTGTTTGTACTTTTTGGGGTTGCCTTGTAAAAATATGGGTGCAAAATTTTCAGACATTTAGGTTGATGCTACCTCTTCCTTAGAAACTTTGGGAATCCTTCCACAGTACCCTACATGGCTTGAGCTGAGGGTTATTTTTAATGCTGCATAATCCTGAGTCATCAAAACCCAAAATCAAAATTCCATAGCAACAGAGGTATATATTTATAAATTATGCAGCTCTGAATCAGAAGAGCGATTGCCTGTTCCCTCAAATTCATTGTGAGTTCTACCCAGATTGCCATTTTGATATTCTTGGATGAGAATATAAACTAGCATTTAAATTTGATTCACATACAGGCTCTCTGGCATGCTTCTATTCATGCCCATCTGTTAAAACGGCATTTAGCCTATTCATAGTTTCAACAGTGTATAGGTTTTAATTAAAAATAGTTATTTTGATTAGCAAAAAGCATGTAATATATTTTAGAAAATCAGGACAATATGCTTTATCATAACATGGTCTTTTTTTGCCTATTCCGTTTATCTTTGAAGTCAACAAGAGTTTGGCAATTAATTCCCTAAGAGCAGGGCTGAACTATGTATTGCTGATGAAATGCCTATATTTCTGTTCATTCTCTGCATTGCTAAGAATTCTGCATGTAGGGAAGGCATCTTATTCATTACTATCCTACACTGTTCAATCTGCTTGACAGTTTTCTTTTTTTTGGCTGGGGCAGTACTGAGAAATCTTATGGATTATCTTTGCCATATTATGTTACATAACTGCAGTTTGGCTTCTTACAGTATGCTTTTCTCCTCTGTTTAGTATTTATGCAATGCACTTTTTATTCTGTGTCTCTTAGGTTAGCGAGTGTGCTATTGAACTACAAGACAGTTTAGATACTTGAGGGGGAGTTATTGACATTGTCACCTGTAAATGTGTACAAGCTGTTCCCTTTGCACTACATTCTGTACATATTGCAGTTGAGAAAAACATCCCTGGCTGCTGAACAGACAGAAATGAGAGAGAGATCCTGATCTACCTAGTCCATTCTCCCTGTGAAATAGGTACAGTAAGGGGTCACTGCCAGGCTCAACATTTAAATGTATGTCCTTTTCCTTCTATAAAGCATAGATATCTGACTTAATACTTCTCCTGGTACAATATTTCTTTCAAATCCAGGGGAGCAAAAATGTGAAAATCTTAATCAGGCTGTTCAGATGAGCAGCAGATTTGGTTTGGATTCTGGGGGTCTGTATAGTATGTCATGTTGTCCACTTTGCCTACAAGCTGTATTTTTACGAGCTGAAAGACTGTATGACATGCCCATACACTCATATCATCTGTACAATTTATCCATATGTCAACATAAATGACAAAATTATCATAATAATTAAAGCAACTAATAATGTTGCCCATATCAGACCTTGTGATTTCACATGGAGCTATGTAAAAATAGCCATTCCCAAATAAGTCCCATAACCATATTGCTTTAGTTGTGCTGAAGTATGCAGTGATAATTAGTTTTACATACGAGTACTTGGCCATTCCAATATGTTAAACTAATTTATTTTCATTAATAACACAATGTGCATATGGTTAGTTTTTCCTTTCAGTGGTTTCACTGGACTTTTGGATATGTGAACAAAATGTGATTTCTACTCATCCATATAGAGCAAAAAAAGAATTAAAACATCAGCTTTAATTATAGTGGTCAGTACCCTTTAGTGCATCTGTAGTTGACACTGTGCCAATATTTAACTCAAAAATGATGATTTTAAAGGGTTAATAATTAGGATATAAAAATTGCTTCCAAGTAAAACATGGCAGACAACATACAGGACTGCAAGCAGATTACTGATATACATTTTAAAGTCTTGATTGTCAAACCCCTACTCATGCTCTATAGTACTTTACTCCACGGGCAATCTCACTGAAATCAGTGGATATTTATAGGCATGCTCTGGGAGTGGTTCAGGATGGCATTTTAATTAGAGCAGCTCCAAGAACTGCTTTAATTAAAGCGCCAGGAGCAGCACATGCATCAGCATTCCCACACTGAAAAAGCTCTGCCATTATTTTTCAGTGCATGGATGCTGATACACATGACGCTGGAGTCTGCTGGAGTGCGGTAAATGAGTCTGCTCTGACACGCTGTAATTACAGCACGTGGGAGCAGCCTTCCTGCATGTGTATAGGCACCCAATGGGACTATCTGTGTCATAAGATACTATTCAATGCTACAGTTAGGCAGGTTTTCCTATCCCACAAAATGTGTTCAGATTTCAGTTTTTTTCCCATTCTGCTTTGTGACAAAACTGAGACCTTTTGGAATTTTTCCATGTAAGATAGAAAAAACTCACATCAGGACAGCCAATACCTTGGCAGTCAGGGACTCATCCAGAATGTGAAAGACTTACCATATAGGGTTAATTCAGGCAGAGATAGGACATGAATCTGTCTCCAACATCAGCAGCTAGTGTCCTGATCACCAAACTACTGCCTACGTGGTGTGCTTGTAGCCTCCTTCTCTCACTCTTTCCCACTCCCCATATTCTGTCCTTTAGAGTTATATACCAAGGGGGAAAAGTTTTGTGTTAAACGGTGTCCTAGTAGTCTTTCTTTGCCAAAAAGGGGAGTAAGCCATCTTGTCACTATGAAGTCACTATGAGGTCTGATGTAGAGTGCAGTTCCTGTTCTCCAGGTATGTATCTCTGTCTCCTACTTTTCAGAAAGGGGATGGAAAGAGGTGAGAGATATGTTGAATATTTGCATTATACTCCACCCGCAACTTGCTAGTCAGAACAGCTGGTCAGGTATGAACAGGGAAGTAAGCTATGCCCTTTCAAGTTGTAGTGTTAGCACTTGTTCAGGGTGCCAGAAATACTGTAGACATATCTGTTTAATAGGATAGCATCTATATATTTTCGGTCTTATAACACTGTTAAATAATAAACCCCCGAACTTAAGAGACAATTTAAATTTACAAATGAAAACTGTTAAAAGATCTTACTGTAAAAACGTCATACTAAAGTAATTAATTTAAAGTGGCTCCTATAGTAAGGTGAAGTCCTGTTCCAGTTTAAGTCACTTATGAGACTCTCATTATCAGCAATGGACCTATGGAGAGATTTGTACTGTGTATACTAATATATGTTTTTAGCCTCTTGGATTAATAAGACCTCTTTGAAAATGTTTTTAATATACTATGGGGCCTTGACCCTGTACGTACTTATACATATGCTCAAGCTTAAGCTCACAAGTAGTTCCACTGAAATTAAAGTATTTGCAGGACTGGCATCTAACTAAACAGATTCCACTGTCCATGTTTGTATAATGCATTTCATCTTGTAGCCCTTCATGCAAGTAGAGTTTTGCATGAGAAAAAACTGTTCCAATCAGGCTGATTGCATAATTTGTGAACCACAGCAATCACAAAACAGGTTGGTAGAGGTATAGTTATATAAAGAGATATCTCTCTATATAGATATACAGAAATAAATATTTTTAAAGAGCATCTCAAATGTAGCAATTTTGGCATGAAGGGGAGAGTGTCAGGGCTGGCTCTGGGTAGCAGCCTGGTATTGGAGTACCTCCAGGACCAGTACAAGTTCCCTGGGCAGAGAACACCAACCCATTTTTTAAGTGCCACACAAAAAAATGGTCCCCATCAGCACTGAAAGCCTGATCAGTGCCTTAAAAGCAGAGAAACAGATCAACAGAGGGTTGGGGTGTATGGAGTAGAGAAGGGAGACCTAATGCTCAAAACAGTGGCAGCTATAGCAAGTAAGCATGGGGTGGAAGAATTGAAGAGCAAAAATGAAAATATATGGAGCGAGATGGAGATATATGGAGAGTGGATGAAGGTGGAAAAGAAAGGAAGAAAGAAAAGAGTGGGAGCAATGGCAGCAGCAAAGATAAGAGTGACGAAGCTAGAAGGAAGACAGGAGCAGAGGAAAGCAGGAGACAGTAGGAGCAGCAGGAGGAGATATGTCAGGAAGACAGGAGCAGAAGAGAGCAGGAGGCTAGTAGGAGCAGCAGGAGAAGGTATGTCAGGCGAGAAGCACAGGATGGTGGGAGCACAGTGGTAGGCTGGCCCACCAGGAGTGGCATGGCAGGAAAACACAGAAGAGGATCCAAGAGCAGCTAGAGAAGAGCAGAGGCTGTGGATAAAGGCAACTTTGATTGGCAACAGGAGGCAGATGGGATTGTCAATAAACAGATAGAATTTCCTGAAAAAGATACTGTTTGAGATTTTGAAGGTGCAGGCAGAGCATCTCACCAGCCAGATTGCTTTCTTGAACTGAAAGATTTTGTAATCATTTTATTGGGGTGGAGAAGGGTCTGAGAACTTTTGAAAGAAATATGCAGAGAAATGTGGGAGGGAGGAATTAAGAGGTATAAAGTTAATAGGGGAAAAGCCAAGAAAAAGAGTGATTATACTTCAAATGTATATGGATTTGCTAGAGGCAGAAAACATAGAAAAGTGGATGGAACAGTAGGTTGGAAGAGTAATGTTGGTAAAGAAAGTAAGGGACAAATATGGTATCCGGATGGAGTCTTTGAAGGCATGAGTAGTGTGTACCTGACAGTGCCAAAGCAGCTGGTGCCTCATGTGCTTTGACCGAGTTGTGATGTTTTGTCTATCCTTTGCAGTAGATGTTCAGGTACTTTGGGCTACCCACTCAAGATAAGTCTCCCTTGACTCACCCGCCACATCTTGATTTTAAACAAAGAAAATGAAGAAAGGGGAGGTTCCTGTGCTGATGCAGACTACTGTGAGTGCATTCCCACCAGTGGTGTTTCCATGGGGCTCTACCTCCCCTACACCTCATCAACTCACCAAATGTGCTTGCTGGACAGATGTTACATATCTCACTGGAAAGCAGATAGCATTTTATTCTTGTTTATCTCATTACTTTTGCGAGGCCAGGAACAACCCTGTACCATGATCTTCTGTCCCCTTTTTTTTGGTCTGAGGATTCCACCTACCATGGGTCTACCTGAATTCTTGCTCCCATGACTCCCTTAACTAATTCAGGTATGTACATATATGTGTATCAATTGATCAGTAATCAGAATAACATGATAACCAATAAAAAATGAAATCACTGATGAATTCATCATGCTTCTCTTCCAATAATATCAATTTCATCATCAAAATCCTTTTGGAGGGATTGTCCCTCAGCAATAATCAATTGTGTTCCTTTTATTTGGGATGCAGAGTTCAGTTCCTACTCAGAGTCGGACTCCTCCTCAAACTTCTGCATCTCGTGCTTCCCCCTCAAGGATCATTCTACCAAGTAATCCTGGCGTGAGAATTCTCCAGCTTTATCTCCTGGAGTGTCAGTCTTCTGGTGCTAGTGTGCTGGGGGTTACGTGAAACTCCTTACTCTGTTGCCCCGCACCATTTGATTTCTGGAGGCCCCTCCAGGACTCCAGCCTGTGGAACTGGTGCAGCTGCTTACCCCAATTCTGGCTGAGTCAGTGTCTGTCTGCTCTCCTCTCTTTTGCTGACCGGCTTTCCTTGCTTTTTTAGCTCCCTCAACAGGTGTGGGCTTGTGACATCTCTGGCTGCGCAACCCTGGAACCTCAGAGTGTAATATGCTTTTAAACCATGGCGGCAGTGCCGCATGCTGCTCCAACTTTACTGGCTCCTCCTTTAATGGTAAGCACCGGACCTTTCTTGCCCTTCTCAGGCAAAACAAGTGGGAGGTTGAACTCTACTTGGCTCCCTGCCCCTACAACAGACATAGTGTTACAAGCTGGTGACTGGAGCCCAGGCACCTCCTATCAATAATCCAGACTCGGGCACACTAGAGTTTTATAAAGTACCAAGTGCAATCAAAACAGTACAGCAAATGTGGAAAGGTGGGGCACCTGTTAACATAGTTCTCCTCACAGTGTGCTACAGATGTGAAGGAACAGGACACAGAGCAGCAGAGTGCCAAGTGTCCCTAAAATTCACTATTTGCAAGAAAGAGGGACACTTGTATTGTAGGTGCTGCAAAGCCTTTGCAAATATAGTCAGACCCCTGATTGTGAGGAGAGAAAGAGCCAGCAGGCTCTTTGACTCCCAGACTAAGCGGAGGGCCAATGGCCCCACGTCCGCAGCCCCAAGGAGCCAGGCAGAAATCCCCCTTACCCAGGTGTGTGGGGAAGAGAGGGGCTGGGACTTCCTTCGCCGGCATAAAAGAGAGGCCGGAGCCGACAAGCGGGAGCAAAGCGGAACTGGAAGGAGGACGTGGAGGTGGTGGAGCACGCCGGCGCGCGCTGCAAAGGACTCTGTGAGCAACGCTGAGTGCCGGTAGGAGCCTCTGGAAAAGGGCAAAGCCCCGGCGGGGTTTTTGAACCCAGTCTGCTGGCCCCTGCGGGGCATAGGACTGTTTATTTACCAACCAGGAGCGAACGGAGCTTGGTACCATAAAGACCCTAATAGACAGGCACTATTTTACTCTGGTACCGTAGTCCCTGTAATAGGGTTGCAGCTCAACAGTGAGTTTTAACTGTGATGAGGGAAGCTGATTAACCCCTCAAAGGGGGCTCTTCGAAAGCCAAGAAGGGGATTCGACCCCTCGGAGGGCAAGTGGGTATTGGAAGATGGCTGCAGATGGCTGGA
Source organism: Crocodylus porosus (assembly GCF_001723895.1). Taxonomy (NCBI): domain Eukaryota; kingdom Metazoa; phylum Chordata; order Crocodylia; family Crocodylidae; genus Crocodylus; species Crocodylus porosus. Next base: position 72,511,093 of record NW_017728931.1, on the reverse strand, counting down.
GCAGCTGCTCCGATCAAGGGAGCCATCTTCATCGTAGTGCTTGTTTTGATTTTCATCTTTCTTTTGTGGGTCATCGGAGTGATGGGTGGATCCGTGGCTGGACCAGATGGTCGGCCACCACCCCAGTGGAACGGGCGAGGGTGTAGGGGTGGCGGAGCCCTCAGAAACTTCGGGACCCACGAGACGCCAGTGAGACTCATAATTGGACTGTGCGCATCGGACAACTGAACCAACTCTGTTAATATCAAAGTCATGGCAGGCGAAGGAGATGCGTGTGACACCCCAATCAAAGGTGAGGACACATTAGGCAGCTGGCAGGCAGTGCCTGCACGATCTGCGGACTCGTGGGGACCCCGACACTGATGAACAGCAGAATCCAGAGGTGGAGAGTGGAGGGGAGGAGAGGTTGGATGCTGAAGTAGAAATGCTGATACTGGACATTGGACACTGAGGTAGAAATGGTGGAAGAAATCCCACAGGAGGGTAAAACAGAGAAGGAGGGGGGCAACATTTCTCTGACTGAGACAGCACAGGAGGAGACAGGAGACAGAATGGAAGAGAAGGCTAAAACAGCAAACAGCTCAGACATGGAGAAGACTTTACAGACCCTAGCTCAACCCCTACAGACAACAGAAATGGGGATGGAGCAAGAGAAAGAACCAGAGAGCTAGGTTAGGAAAAGAAAGACAATGCAGGGGTTGAAGACTAGGAAAAAGAAACCTGATAATGAGGGAGGTAAGTCAGAGGAAGGGCTAGAAAGCAGTTTCCTGCTGCTAATCATGCCTCTTGGCATCAGCCCACAGTAGAGACCAGAAGGCAGGGAGGCAGGAATATGCAAGCCTTCCTAAATGCAAAAGTGATCCAGCAGCTTGCAAACGCTACAGGAATGTAAGTGAGGGAGGGGGAGGAGTCGACTACTCCAAGCAGTAGACAAACCTTAAAGGGATAGGCACATTCAGCTTAAAGCAAACATAGATGAATCTTAAAGGAACATAGTTTCATAGTTTCTAGGGTCGGAAGGGACCTGAGTAGATCATCTAGTCCGACCCCCCGCCATGGCAGGAAACAATACTGGGGTCAAACAACCCCAGGAAGATGTTCATCTAACCTCCCCTTAAAAACCCCCAGCGTAGGAGCCACGACCACCTCTCTTGGAAGTTGTTTCCAGATCCTAGCCGCCCTGACCATGAAGTAGTGCTTCCTGATATTTAGCCTAAACAGGTGGACTCATTTTGAAACAAGCATAAATGGCATTGACAATAGTTTTGCTTAATGTCAGAAGTATCTTAACAAGCACTGAACCAGTGTTGGACCAAGTAAGGGCGATCATAATCTGCTTACAAGAATGTGCTATACCAGGGGAGAGGGATTCTAAACACTTTGAGAAAAGGTAGAGATGGGGACCATCTTGGTGGGGACCATCAGGGACAAATGAGAAGTGGCAGGGGTAGCGATATTCATACATTCATAGATGCTAGGGTCAGAAGGGACGTCAACAGATCATTGAGTCTGACCCCCTGCCTGGGCAGGAAAAAGTGCTGGGGTCAGATGACCCCAGCCAGATGCCTACCCTGCCTTCTTTTAAATACCCCAGTTTAGGGGAGAGCACCACTTCCCTTGGAAGCCCATTCCAAATTTTGTGCACCCTCACCATGAAGAAGTTTTTCCTGATGTCTAGCCTAAATCTGTTTTCTGTCAGCTTGTAACCATTGTTCCTTGTTATCGCAAGAGGTGCCCTGGTGAACAGACCATCGCCGAACCCTTGCTGTACCCCCCTATTTAATTTTTAGGCGGCCACAAGATCACCTCTCAGCCTTCTTTTGCGGAGGCTGAAGAGGTCCAAGTCCCTTAGTCTCTCCTCATACAGATTGTCCTGTATACTCTTAACCATACGAGTGGTTTTCCTTTGGACCCTCTTGAGGCTACCCACATCCTTCTTAAAGTACAGTGCCCAAAACTGGACGCAGTACTCCAACTGCAGTCTGATCAATATTGCATAGAGGGGAAGTATCACCTCTTTGGTTCTATTTGTTATGCATCTACTGATTTCATAGATTTCATAGACATCAGGGCTGGAAGGGACCTCAGGAGATCATCAAGTCCAGCCCCCTGCCCAAAGGGCAGGAAGTCAGCTGGGGTCATAGGATCCCAGCAAGATAAGCATCCAATTTA